>NW_024055461.1:3262350-3446544 GCF_902713615.1 Scyliorhinus canicula
CGCCAAGGGCAGAAATGATCTGCTTCCTTAAGTTTTGCATGAAGGAGGTGTAAAACTGGGCGAAGCAGTAGCGGGAGGTGCTATGGGATGGTACTATGGTCCGGATCTACCAGGACTTGACAGTGGAGTTGACAAAAAGACGAGCGGCGTTTGGGCGAGTGAAGGCGACGTTGTACAGGAAGGGGGTGCGATTTCGTATGGTGTAACCAGCGAAGTTGAGGGTAACGTATAACGGCAAAGACTTTTATTTTGAGACAGCGGATGCGGCTGAGGCGTTCGTGAAGGCAGAAGGCTTGGGACAGACATGAAGAGCAGAACTGGAAGAGAGACTGTGGACTGTGTTTGAACAGCGGGAAAATGTATAAATGTTATAACTTTCTTTTTACGGATTCTTATTGTAATTTACTTCTCTTTGCACTGTTATAGAGTTCAAGTTACTAGAGGGTTGATGGGTGTTCTGTGTTGCGACAGTTAAATGTTATGTTAGTGAATTGTAGGGGTTGGAATGTTGGGTTTCTTTTGTTTCTTTCTCTGGGACTGGGTGGAAGGGGATGATATGTTTTGGCGGGGGGGAGCCACCCGCACTGACTAGCTAAAGTCAGCTAGTGAATGGAGGTGAGGGGAGAGGAGGGCTGCGGACGTTGGAGCCTGGATAGCAGGCTTCAATGGGCCTACGAGGCGAGCGAGAGGGGGGGAAGGGATGGATGCTGGGGAATGTTGTTTCCGGGGAAATGTTGGGAGGGGGTTTTGGGAAGGAGGGAAAGGGTTCGATGTTAACAATGGACAGGGGCGGGTCAGGCTTATGGGGCAGGGACCGGTGGTATGCTGATGGTGGATAAGAAAGGTTGGAGGTGGGTGAGAAACCTTCAGTAAGGATAGTCACGTGGAACGTGAGAGGGCTAGGAGGTCCGGTCAACATGAGCCGATTCTTTGAAGGGGTAGAAGATGTGTGTGAGCGTTGCGGGGGGGCGGGGAGGAATGTGTGTGACCGTTGCGGGGGGGGGGGGGGGGGGGGGGGGGGGAGGAATGTGTGTGAGCGTTGCGGGGGGGGGGGGAATGTGTGTGAGCGTTGCGGGGCGGGGGGGGCGCCGCCGCTAATCACGTTCATATGTTTTGGTTCTGTCCAAAGCTTGGGGAGTCCTGGAAGGAGGTGTTTAGGGTAATTTCCAAGGTGGTGCATGTGAAACTGGACCCGGGTCCACGGGAGGCCATATTCGGGGTGTCGGACCAGCCAGGGTTGGAAACGGGAGCGGAGGCAGATATCATAGCCTTCGCCTCGTTGATCGCCCGAAGGCAGATCCTGCTGGGATGGAGAGCGGCCTCTCCACTCTGTGCCCTGGCGTGGCGAGGGGACCTGTTGGAATACTTGACCCTTAAGAAGGTTAAGTTCGAACTGAGGGGAAGCTCGGAGGCATTCTACAAGTCATGGGCACTATTTATTATGCACTTTCAAGAACTGGATAACATCGAACATTAGTTGGGGGGGGGGGGGGGTTGGGGGGCTATGTATGTTAAAGATGGCTAGGGGTAATCCTTGATTCCTTTTTTGTCATTTGTTTATGTTAACATGCGGGCTGATGTCTGAGCATGGTGGGAGGATGGGATCGTTGTTATTGTTATGGGGTTTGAGAGATTTGTTGCTGGTTATTGGTTGTTATTGGTGGGTGTGAATTTGGGAGAAAAATTGTGAAAAAAAAGAATGAAAAATATTTCTAAAAAATAAAATAGCAGACAGAACATGCCCAGGAAATTATGAAACAATTAGCTTCACATCGGTAAATAATCGAATCCCGAGTAAAGGAGGAACTTTTAAAATCTGGAAAGAGAAGCGTAACAATGAATAGTCAATATGTATTTCAAATGGGAAAATCCTGTCTGACCAAAATTATGTATCTTGCTGCTTGTGCGTGTGCTGTTTATCATTAGGTGTCAGCAAACTTCCTCTCCAATGTGGTTCCTGAGAATTCCATTGAGTGATCTGAATGGTACAATTAGAGTCAGAGAGTTTTTCCAGGAGTGAAAGAGGCCCTTTGACCCATCGTGTCTCCACCAGCCATCAAGCACCTATTTACTCCAATCCCATTTTCCAGCACTTAGTCCGCTACGGACTAAGTGCTGGAAAATATCAAATGCTCATCTAAATACTTCTTAAATGTTGTGAATTTACATTCTTTACCACACTTTCAGGCAGTGAGTTCCAGATTCCCAACACCCTCTGGGTGAAAAAGTTTCTCTTCGCATCTCCTGTAAACCTCCCGCCATACCTGAAATCTATGCCCCTGCTTATTGACTCCTCCGGTAAGGGGAATGTTTCCTTCTCTGCCCACTGGTTATTGACCCCTCCGCTAAGGGGAAAGGTTCCTTCCTATTTACCCCATCTATTCACCACTAATTCACTCGATCATTTTCCATACCGCAATTAGGTCCCCTTCTCTGCCTTCTCTGCTCCACGGAAAACAACCCCAGCCTATCCAGTCTCTCTTGTTAACTGAAATACTCCAGCCCAGGCCACCTTGGTGAATTTACTCTGCATCTTCTCGAGTGCAATCACTTCCTTCCAGAACTGTACACACTACTCCAACTGTGGTCCAACCAGCATTTTATACAGCTCCATCATAACCTCCCTGCTCTTATATTCTATGATGTGGAGATGCCGGCGTTGGACTGGGGTGAGCACAGTAAGAAGTCTTACAACACCAGGTTAAAGTCCAACAGGTTTGTTTCAAACACGAGCTTTCGGAGCACGGCTCCTTCTTCAGGTGAATGGAAAGGCTTGTTCCAGAAATGTTTATATAGACACAGTCAGAGATGCCCGGAATGCGAGCACCTGCAGGCAATCAAATCATCAAAGATGCAGAGAGAGAGGTAACTCCAGGTTAAAGAGGTGTGAATTGTCCCAAGCCAGTTCAGTCGGTAGGCCTCTGCAAGTCCAGGCTTGTTGGTGGGGGCCGAATGTAATGCGACATGAATACCAGATCCCGGTTGAGTCCGCATTCATGCGTGCGGAACTTAGCTATAAGTTTTTGCTCAGCAATTTTGCGTTGTCGCGTCTCCTGAAGGCCTCCTTGTAGAATGCTGACCCGGAGATCAGAGGCTGAATGTCCTTGACTGCTGAAGTGTTCCCCAACTGGAAGGGAACAGTCCTGCCTGTTGATAGTCGCACGATGCCCGTTTATTCGTTGTCGCAGTGTCTGCATGGTCTCGCCAATGTACCACGCTTCGGGACATCCTTTCCTGCAGCGTATGAGGTAGACTACATTGGTCGAGTCGCACGAGTATGCGCCGCGTACCTGGTGGGTGGTGTTTCCACGTGTAATGGTGGTGTCCATGTCGATGATCTGGCATGTCTTGCAGAGATTACCCTGGCAGGGTTTTGTGGTGTTGTGGTTGCTGTTCTGAAGGCTGGGTAATTTGCTGCAAACAATGGTTTGTTTGAGGTTGCGCGGTTGTTTGAAGGCCAGTAGTGGGGGTGTGGGGATGACCTTGGCAAGATGTCCATCCTCGCTGATGATGTGTTGGAGGCTGCGAAGAAGATGTCGTAGTTTCTCCGCCCCAGGAAAGTACTGGACGACGAAGGGTACTCTGTCAGTGGTGTCCCGTGTTTGTCTTCTGAGGAGGTCGGTGCGGTTTTTTGCTGTGGCGCGGTGGAACTGTCGATCAATGAGTCGAGCGCCATATCCCGTTCGTACGAGGGCATCTTTCAGCATCTGTAGGTGTCTGTTGCGCTCCTCCTTGTCTGAGCAGATCCTGTGTATACGGAGGGCTTGTCCATAGGGGATGGCTTCTTTAATGTGTTTCGGGTGAAAGCTGGAGAAGTGGAGCATCGTGAGATTATCTGTGGGCTTGCGGTAAAGCGAGGTGCTGAGGTGACCGTCCTTATATTCTATGCCTCAGTTAATAAAGGCGAGTATTCCATATTCCTTTTTAACCACCCTATCTACCTGGCCTCCTGTCTTCAGGGACATATGGATATGCCCACCATGGTCCCTCTGATCCTCTGTAGTTCCTCGGGTCCTACCATTAATTATTTATTCCCTTGCCTTGTTTGCAGATTCTTTACCCAGCGTGAAACCACAGGCTGACCGTGTGCTGTGTAAAACCTGATATTCCACAGGCCCCATTTTCCTGGAACAACATGAAGAATCTGCTGCTTTCCAGATCCCTTCATTTCCTCTCATCTGTTTAAAGCCACAAACAGGAAGGTCCAGTTTTCTCCTGGAGTTTGAGACAAATCAGCTTCAAAATGATGCAGAGTTTCAGCCAATGAGAGAAACCCGGGCTTCGCCCCGCCCCTCATTCACTCCGATTGGTTGGAGGACCAACTGCTCCAGGTCGATCCTCCAGTCCCGCCCCCTAAACCAATCGTTCCCCGGACACAGCGACCTGGAGCATGCGCAGTGCCTGAAGTAGCTACTATTGAAGCGGTTATTCGGAAATTGTCAGTCGATCTGATGCCGCCGGGTAAGTCATGAGGGAGGGAGGGAGCCGGCGGATGGGTCGGGCGGCTTCATAAAAACCCCGTGCAAGTCCCGAGTTACGAAGCTCGGATACAGCAGCTGAACCGGCGACAGCTGCTCAGGCTTTTCCTTGAGACAGGCCCGGGTGCAGGGGCGCATGCGTAGGGAGCAAGAGCCCCGGATCTGCTCCGCCTCCCATTCACTCTGATTGGCTGGAGGACTAGCTGCTCTTGTTCGGTCCTCCAGCCCCACCCCCTCTTCCTATTGGCCCCAACCCACCGTCAATCAGTCCCCGGGCAGCTGCGGAGCTTCTTCCCTCCCTGGAACAGGCCCAGGTTAACGGGCACCATTCTGTTTCACACACTGGAGGATGGTTCACATCAGAGGATGGGGGAGGGGGGATAATAAATAAGAGCTTCCACTTTGCACTCAAAGCAATGAGGACTCTGATCTCTGCCAAGGAAGGAAACCCTGGCAGGTGGGCGGGGAGGATTCACCAACACCCGCTGGAGGCCCCAAACCCATTGATTTTATTGTCAGTCTGCAGACAGGAGCTGGAGAACTCAACCCAGGCAGAGGAGAGGGAGGGAGAGAGAAAACTGGGAGTGGAGGAAAGAAATGGTGCAGATGGTGAGATGGGTTTGGATTTCAGCTCAGAGAGGAGGGAGAGTGTGTGGGACAGGGATTTACAGCTTTGGGAACAAGAGAGAAAAAAATGTTCCTGAGAAACTAGAATTGCATGTTCAGAATTTCTATCCTAAACTTCTTTTACAGGGGGTTAGAATTGGAGAATTTTCACACAACAAACTGAACCCAACAGAAAGTTTTGACTCTTTGCAAATTCTATCCTGCATTGACAGTGATAACTTTTGTAACATGAGGGATTACAGTGATCAGGAAAGATTAAATGTAGAGGGGCGATGTGAGAGAGTGACCATCAATAAACAAGTCAGAAATACAAGATAGTTATGAATAAATCCAAGGGGACAATACAGACAAAATTATTTATTACAGGTTCAGAATGTGCAACTCATTACCATGGAAATGAGTTGAGGAAAGTGCTGAGATGTTTTCAAAAGGAAACGGGACAAGCACATGAGAGAAAACGGAATCGAAAGTCAGCTGAAAGGCTGAGATTTGATAGGTGGGATAGTCGGAGATGTGTGCCGAGTATTTACAGCAGCAGAATCTGTGACAGAATGGCTTGTTTGTGTCTTATATATTCACAGTATTTCAATGTAATCTCCTTTTACAGAATATTTGCAGATGCAGACATCATGTTGAGATCTGACAGAGTCACTTGATTCATCAGAACCGGCCTTTCAATGTGGAAGGAGAAATGTCTGTCTGTTTTGTCTTTTGGAAAAAAAATTAAAAATCACTGTGATTGGAAAAGCAGCAAGAAACAGACATCTAAGTAATTTTCCAGTTAGCTGGAACTGAGCTTTAACCAATCACACAGCATAAAATTAAACTGCAACATTTACATCAGGGAGACACCGTACTCAGGCTTCAACTGATGATCCAAGTTGGAGGGACATAAGGACATTCGCACCAAATGAACCAAGAAGCAGCAATAGGACATTCAGCCCCGTGAGCCTGTTCTACCATTTAATAACATCACGGCTGATCTGATAGTGACCTCAAATCTGCACCCCACCTACACCTGATAACTTGTCGATAACTATGATGAAACCGTGGAAATGTGGGGACTGTGGGATGGGATTCAATTACCCATCTGAATTGGAAACTCATCGACGTATTCACACTGGGGAAAGGCCGTTCACCTGCTCCGTGTGTGGGAAGGGATTCACTCGATCATCACACCTCCTGACACACCAACTTGTTCATACTGACCAGAGACCGTTTAAATGTGCTGACTGTGAGAAGAGCTTTAAAAGCAGAAATGATTTACTGACACATCAACGCACTCACACTGGGGAGAGGCCATTCATCTGCTCCGTGTGTGGGAAAGGATTCACTCTGTCATCTGAACTCCTGAGGCATCAACTTGTTCATAATGATGAGAGACCTTTTAAATGTGCTGACTGTGAAAAGAGCTTTAAAAGCAAAAAGGATTTGCTGTTACATCAACGCACTCACACTGGGGAGAGGCCATTCACCTGTTTGGAATGTGGGAAGGGATTTAATGATTTGTCAAACCTCCGGGCTCACCGTCAGGTCCACTCTGAACAGAGACCGTTTAAATGTGCTGACTGTGAAAAGAGCTTTAAACGCGGAATGGATTTAATGACGCATCAACGCACTCATACTGGGGAGAGGCCGTTCACCTGCTCCGTGTGTGGGAAAGGATTCACGCAGTCATCAATCCTCCTGAGACACCAACTTGTTCATACTGATCAGAGACCTTTTAACTGTGCTGACTGTGAGATGAGCTTTAAAAGTAAACAGTATTTACAGAGACACCAACGCACTCACACAGGGGAGAGGCCATTCACCTGCTCCGTGTGTGGGAAGGGATTCACTCAGTCATCACTTCTCCTGAGCCACCAACATGTTCATACTGATCTGAGACATTTTCAATGTGCTGACTATGAGAAGAGCTTTAAAAGTAAAAAGAATTTACTGATACATCAACGCACCCACACTGGGGAGAGGCCATTCACCTGCTCCGTATGTGGGAAGGGATTCACTCAGTCATCATTCCTCCTGAGACATCAACTTGTTCATAATGATCAGAGACCGTTTAAATGTGCTGACTGTGAGAAGAGCTTTAAAAGTAAAAAGAATTTACTGGTACACAAACGCACTCATACTGGGGAGAGGCCATTCACCTGCTCCGTGTGTGGGAAGGGATTCACTCAGTCATCAGTCCTCCTGAGACACCAACTTGTTCATACTGATCAGAGACCTTTTAAATGTGCTAACTGCGAGAAGAGCTTTAAAAGTAAAAAGAATTTACTGACCCATCAACGCACTCACACTGGGGGAGGCCGTTCACCTGCTCCGTGTGTGGGAAAAGATTCACATGTTCATCTCAGCTTCTGCAACACCAGCGAGTTCACACTGGACAGAGACCATACTCTTGCCGCATGTGTGACAAGAAAGTTATTCAGTCATCCCACCTGACTTCACACCAACTTGTTCACACTGATCAGAAACCTTTTAAATGTTCTGACTGTGAAGAGATTTAAAAGAAATCCAAATCTGCAGAAACACCGGCCCATCGAGTGCACCGGCCCTTGGAAAGAGCACCTGACTTAAGCCCATATCTCCAATCTAACCCATAACCCCACCTCACCTTTTTGGACACACAAGGGCAATTTCCCATGGCCAATCCATACAACCTGCACATCTTTGGACTGTGGGGGGAAACCGGAGCATCCGGAGGAAACCCACACAGACACTGGAACAACGCGCAGACTCCGCACAGACAGTGACCAAGCAGGGAATCGAACCTGGGAGCGGTGAAGCAATGGTGCTAACCACTGTGCTACCGCGTGGCCCACACGTGGGAGCGGTGCTGGGGAGGCTGTTTAACTGCTCCGTGCGTGGGAGGAGATTCACTCAGTCAAACAACCTGCAGACATCAGCAAGTTCACAGACAACAGTAGGGTTTGGATTCAGCTGTTGTTGCTGCTGTTAGTCACATCCGGGACTGAATGATGCCTGGACGTCTGTTTCCAGTGGGGCTCCACAGTTTCCGGTATATACCAATGATTTAGACTGAAATGTATGCACCAGGATTATATAAAAGTTGCTCATGTGTTTCAGACAATGAGGGAGAAAGCCATGGACTGGGTCAGGTGGACAGAAAAGTGGTAAATGGAAATTTAGATAATGGGTGGTGAGGAACACACTTCAGTTAACTCCCGATAAAAATAAGGTCACTTCAGGATAATGGAAAAAACTGATTGGTGGGGAAGCTACAAATAATCCTTTTTCTTTAAAATAAATTTGGAGCACCCAATTATTATTATTTTTTTTCCAATTAAGGGGCAATTGAGCCTGGCCAATCCACCTAACCTGCATATCTTTGGGCTGTCTGGGTGAAACCCATGCAGACATGGGAAGAATGTGTAAACTCCACACGGACAGTGACCCAGGGCCGGGATTCAAACCCGGGTCCTCAGGGCTATACTCCCAGTGCTAACCACTGCTCCACGTGCTGCCCTAGCTACAATTAATTCTAATAACTTTATTGAACACTTCTCAAATGGAAAGGCACTTGACCACATTAAAACTAAGGATCTGCAATAGACGTTTGATCTAGCAAGTCATATTTAGGGCAAGATTATAAACAGAGGGCATTCATTTAAAGTGATTAGAAAAAGAAGCAATGCTGAGCAAGGCTAGGAGAGTGGGCAAAGAAGTGGCAGATGGAATACAATGTGGAAAAGTATGAGGTTATGGACTTTGGAAGGAGAAATGGAGGCATACACTATTTTCTAAATGGGAAAATGCTGATGAAATCACAAGCACAAAGGGACTTGGGAGACCTTGTTCAAGATTCTTTTCAGGTTAACGTGCAGGTTCAGTCGGCAGTTAGGAAGGCAAATGCAATGTATTCATGTGGAGAGGGCTAGAATATAAGACCAGGGATGTAATTCTGAGGCTGTATAACGCTCTGATCAGACCCCATTTGGAGTATTATGAGCAGTTTTGGGCCCCGTATCTAAGGAAGAATGTGTTTGCCTTGGAAAGACTCCAGAGGAGGTTTACAAGAATGATCCCTGGAATAATCAAGGATCTCTCCCACCCGGCTTACTCACTTTTCCAACTTCTTCCATCGGGTAGGAGATACAGAAGTCTGAGAACACGCACGAACAGACTCAAAAACAGCTTCTTCCCCACTGTCACCAGACTCCTAAATTACCCTCTTATTGACTGACCTAATTAACACTACACCCTGTATGCTTCAACCGATGTCAATGCTTATGTAGTTACATTGTATATCTTGTGTTGCCCTATTATGTATTCTCATGTATTTTCTTGAATTTTGTTTAATTCCCTTTTCTTCCATGTACTGAATGATCTGTTGAGCTGCTTGCAGAAAAATACTTTTCACTGTACCTCGGTACACGTGACAATAAACAAATCCAATCCAATGAAGAGCTTGTCGTATGAGGAATGGCTGAGGACTCTGGGTCTGTACTCATTGGAGTTTCAAAGGATATGGGGGGATCTTATTAAAACCTATGGGATACAGCTAGGCCTGGGTAGAGTGGACATGGAGAAGGTGTTTCCACTTGTAGGAAAAACTAGAAGCAGGGGACACAATCTGAGACTAAAGGGGCTATCCTTTAAAACAGAGTAAGAAGTCTTACAACACCAGGTTAAAGTCCAACAGGTTTGTTTCGACTCACTAGCTTTCAGGCCACAGTTCCTTCCTCAGGTGATGAGGAGCAATTAAAACAGATCTATCTTTATCTTAAAAACATTTAATGAAGGAGCCTCAGCTGCTTCACTGGGCAAGGAATTCCATAGATTCACAACCCTTTGGGTGAAGAAGTTCCTCCTAAACTCAGTCCTAAATCTACTTCCCCTGATTTTGAGGCTATGCCCCCTAGTTCTGTTTTCACCCACCAGTGGAACCAACCTGCCCACATCTATCCTATCTATTCCCTTCATAATTTTATGTTTCTATAAGATCCCCCCTCATCCTTCTAAATTCCAATGAGTACGTCCCAGTCTACTCAACCTCTCGTAATCCAACCCCTTCAGCTCTGTGATTAACCTAGTGAATCTCTTCTGCACACTCTCCAGTGCCAGTATGTCCTTTCTCAGGTAAGGAGACCAAAACAACACAATGCTCCAGGTGTGGCCTCACTAACACCTTATACAATTGCAGCATAACCTCCCTAGTCTTAAACTCCATCCCTCTAGCAATGAAGGACAAAATTCCATTTGCCTTCTTAATCACCTGTTGCACCTGTAAACCAACTTTCTGCGACTCATGCACTAGCACACCCAGGTCTCTCTGTACAGCAGCATGCTTTAATATTTTATCGTTTAAATAATAATCCCGTTTGCTGTTATTCCTACCAAAATGGATGACCTCACATTTGTCTACATTGTATTCCATCTGCCAGACCCTAGCCCATTCACTTAACCTATCCAAATCCCTCTGTAGACCTCCGGTATCCTCTGCACGTTTTGCTTTACCACTCATCTTAGTGTTGTCTTTGCTGCAAACTTGGACACATTGCCCTTGGTCCCTAACTCCAAATCATCTATGTAAATTGTGAACAATTGTGGGCCCAACAATGATCCCTGAGGGACACCACTAGCTACTGATTGCCAACCAGAGAAACACCCATTAATCCCCACTCTTTGTTTTCTATTAATTAACCAATCCTCTACTTTCCCCTTAATGCCATGCATCTTTATCTTATGCATCAACCTTTTGTGTGGCACCTTGTCAAAGGCTTTCTGGAAATCCAGATATACCACATCCATTGGCACCCCGTTATCTACTGCACTGGTAATGTCCTCAAAAAATTCCACTAAATTAGTTAGGCACGACCAGCCCTTTATTAAGCCATGCTGCGTCTGCCCAATGGGACAATTTCCATCCAGATGCCTTGCTATTTCTTCTTTGATGATAGATTCCAGCATCTTCCCGACTACCGAAGTTCAGCTCACTGACCTATAATTACCCACTTTCCGCCTACCTCCTTTTTTAAACAGTGGTGTCACGTTTGCTAATTTCCAATCCGCCGTGACCACCCCAGAGTCTAGTGAATTTTGGTAAATTATCATGTGTGCATTTGCGATTTCCCTAGCCATCTCTTTTAGCACTCTGGGATGCATTCCATCAGGGCCAGGAGACTTGTCTACCTTTAGCCCCATTAGCTTGCCCATCACTACCTCCTTAGTGATAACAATCATCTCACAGTCCTCACCTGTCACCTTTCTATGCCTCTGTGTTATGAGGGAAATGCAGTGCACCAATGCAAGAGAGGCAGATTGTTCCCTCAATTTGGATTGGATTTGTTTATTGTCACGTGTACCAAGGTACAGTGAAAAGTATTATTCTGCAAGCAGCTCAAACAGATCATTTTGTACATGAAAATAAATTAAACTAAAAAGAAAATACATAATAGGGCAACACAAGGTACACAATGTAAATATATAGACAAAGGCATTGAGTGGAGCACATAGGAGTGTAGTATTAATCAGGTCAGTCCATAAGAGGGTCGTTTAGGAGTCTGGTATAGTGGGGAAGAAGCTGTTTTCAATCTGTTTGTGCATGATTTCAGAGTTTTGTATCTCCTGCCCGATGGAAGAAGTTAGAAGAGAGAGTAAGCTGGGTGGGAGGGGCCTTTGATTATGCTGCCCGCTTTCCCAAGGCATCGGGAGGTGTGGATAGAGTCAATGGATGGGAGTCAGGTTTGTGTGATGGACTAGGCTGTGTTCACTACTCTCTGAAATTTCTTACGGTCTTGGGCCGAGCAGTTGCCATACCAGGCTGTGATGCAGCCCGATAGGATGCTTTCGATGGTGTATCTGTAAAAGTTGGGAAGAGTCAGTGTGGACATGCCAAATTCCCTTAGTTTCCTGAAGAAGTATAGGTGCTGTTGTGCTTTCTTGGTGGTGGCGTCGATGGTGGTGCGTGGCCAGGATAGATTTTTGGTGATGGAAACCCTGTGCCCCAGTGCAGGAGAGGCTGGTTGTTGGGCAGTGTGAGCTGCACATACATGGCTGGATAAAGACTAAAGCAGATGTCAAGACCCTTGGAGTGAAAACGGGTCTGGAGGGAGTGGGTCAGTGAACCTGGGGAGGTGTATTTTGCATGAATCGTGAGTGTGACCCAGTCACAATTATGAACCGTAAACAAACCTATCACTGGTTTGATGAGATGCTATACCGTGTCCCAGGTGTGGTAAATACTGTACATACTGTAGATCAGCCTGCTTGTTGCCCATGTCTAAGTGATATCAGAATAATGTGCTTCTGTATTAAATAAAGTATCCAAACCTCTCATTGTGGTTCATGCCCAGCATCTTGCCTGACTGTGGATCTTCTGTTTTGCTAACTGGGAAATAGAATCTTCCTGTTTACTAATTGCTCTATGGTGGCTGTGTTACCCAGAATCCCCCGCGCTGCAGGAAGTTCCCTATCAGTGAGTGTACAAGGCCAATCCGCAGGTATAGTGTGGGTGTGTGCTCTGAGCATACTCAGTGTCAGTCATAGTGAGAGAGTGAGGAGGAGTTAGGTTGAACACGACTGTGAGCTGTACCCCTGTGAGATGGGCATCTCCCAGTCTCTGATTGACTCTCCTGCAGCTTCCTGTCATAGTTGAGTTGGACAAGGAATTCTCATCATTTGAGCTGGAAAAGGCCATTGATTGCTGAGCAAGCAGAAAGGTGCCCGGCAAGGATGGAATTCCAGCTGACCTGCTCACACACAGAAAGTCCCATCGACTGTCACACCTTCCTGCCCTCCCCTTTTGGGCTGTGAGACTGGACCACGGAACATGTGTGATGGAATAAAAACAGCAGTGATAGAGGAGGCAGCATCAACTACAGGGACATCTCACTCCTTAGAGTCAGGGGAAGACCTTCACTTGGGTGATGTTTAAAAGATTAATCTACATGCAGACTGAGTTTATCCAGAAGCACAGTGCGGTTTCTGTGCTGACAGATCTACAGTGAACATGATCTTCTCCACACACCAGCTACAAGAGAAGTGAACAATTGGGATTTGATCTAAAGTGTCAGTGCTGAGAAAGTGAAATGTTCAAATTATTGAGTGAAAGTAAACCTTTCAGTGTGAAGCACAATTTACTGGTACAATTGGAAAAGACATCAAAATGTTTCAATCTCTGAAGATAAACTTCAGCCTTGAAGTTATGTTTCGGAGCTCACAAGCTGTGGGAAGCTTTGTGAATGTTTCCTCTTCCCTTTGAAAAATGAAATGAAAATCGCTTATTGTCACGAGTAGGCTTCAAATCAAGTTACTGTGAAAAGCCCCTAGTCGCCACAATCCGGCGCCTGTTCGGGGAGGCTGGTCTGGGAATCGATCCGTGCTGCTGGCTTGCCTTGGTCTGCTTTCAAAGCCAGCGATTTAGCCCAGTGAGCTAAACAGCCCCTTTTGTAAACAAGCAGAGAAGTTAACCCTTTCCCCTGACAGCACGGCAACAAATTGAAAGAAAGACTTTGACTTTTAAAGATTTGGCTTCATCCCATTTGTTGCGGGCGGGATGGAAATTTGCCGGAACATTTTTTTAAATAATCCTAATCTTTATTGTCACAAGTAGTCTTACATTAACACTGCAATGAAGTTACTGTGAAAAGCCCCCAGTCAGCACATTCCAGAGCCTGTTCAGGTACAGAGGGAGAATTCAGAATTGTCATGTGAGAGTACCTTTAAGAAATGGGTGTTTATCAAATAGCTGCAGGAAGACAGACAGCCCAGCTCCACCCACACTCTGATATCGCTGCAGCTATTTGAGTTTGCACATTCTCCCAGTGCTGTTGAATTAATCTCGCATTTTCTGTTTTTACTCCATGTGACACACCTTTTTAATCCACTAGTTATATTTATCAAACCACTGCACCATCAACTGCCAGGAGCAGTGTGTTGCTGTTTCAGCTATTCCAGCCTTGGGTGACTGTGTGGAGTTTGCACAATCTCCCCGTGTCTGTGAGGGTTCCCATCAGGTGCTCCAGTTTTCTCCCACTGTCCAAAGATGTGCAGGTTAGGTGGATTGACCACGCTAAATTGCCCCTTTATAATATAATCTTTATTGTCACAAGAAGGCTTATATTAACACTGCAATGAAGTTACTGTGAAAAGCCCCGAGTCGCCACATACTGGCACCTGTTCGGATATACAGTGGGAGAATTCAGAATTTCCAAATTACCAAACAGCACGTCTTTCTGGATTTGTGGGAGGAAACCGGAGCACCCGAAGGAAACCCATGCAGTCACAGGGAGAATGTGCAGACCCGACACAAACAATGACCCAAGCTGGGAATCGAACCTGGGACCCTGGAGCTGTGAAGCAATGGTGCTAACCAATGTGTTACCAAAAATGTTTAAGTGGAGTTACTGGGTTACGGGGATAGGGTGGAGGCATGGGCTTAAGTAACGTGCTCTTTCCAACGGCCGGTGCAGGCTCCAATGCCGAATGTCCTCCTTCTGCACTGTAAATTCTATGATTCTGTAGGATTTTCTCTCTCACAGTCTCCTCCGATGGGTCTGTCTGGTGGTATTTCCCTGACGTCAGCAATGTTGGTTCACAGTGCTAACCACTGTTTGTCTCTTGTATTTCGCTAGTGTGACAGGGTAAGGACCTGATTGAAAGGATTCAAACATGGGAGTTCTGGGAAAGATGGGCAAGGATTTGGGAGGTGACAAGTTCAAAGAGTTTGGAGAGGAGAGGGAGGTTGAAGATGGGGCAGTAATTTGTAAGGATGGCAGGGTCAGTGGTTTGTTTTATTGAGGAAGTGGTGATGATGGCAGATTTGAAGGACAGAGGGACAGTACCTGAAGGGACAGAAATGTTGATAATATCCATGGACACAGGGTAGTTGGCTGATCAGTAGCTCAGTGGGAATAGGGTCGATGGAGCAGGAGCTGGGTCTCATGGACAAGATGAGCTCTGAGAAGGCATGAGGGGAGATGGGAGAGAAACTAGAGAAAGATGTGGGTTCAGGGCTCGGGAAAGGATGAAATTTAGAGACAGTTTGGTCTGGTGGGCTCGTGGAAGGGAGGGAAGCAGCAGAGGCAGCTGATTGGATTGACTCAATCTCATTCACAAAGAAGCTCCACAAGCTCCACACACTTCTTGTTGGAGGTGAGGATGGAAGAGACAGGGGAGAGCGAGAGTACTTCAAAAGGAACTAACTTGTGTCAGAGATATTAGAAAGTTTCAACACACTGCGTATTTCACACAAATCTAATTTATTTGACTTTTAGCCAGAATATTAGCCACTGTAAATGGGCTGGAGTTTGTAATCAGCAGAAAGAGACCCAAATGAACATGGTTCAGTCCTGAATGTGAGAAGCAGCAAAATCCAATCACTGTGGTTACTTGTGGCCTCGCTGGTGTCTCAGTAGGTGGGATGAAGTGGTGAATCCCTTCCCACACTTGGAGCAGGTGAATGGCCTCTCCCCAGTGTGGGTTCGCTGATGTACAGTGAGCTGAGATGATTGTGTGAACCCAGTCCCACAGTGAGAGCACCTAAATGGTCTCTCGTTAGTGTGAAGACGTTGATGTCGTGTCAGATTCCCAGAAGTTTTATAGTTATTCCCGCAGTCTGGACATTGAAACGGTCTCTCATCAGTGTGAACTCGCTGGTGACTCTGCAGGAGGGATGAAATAGTAAATCCCTTCCCACACTCCGAGCAGGTGAATGGTCTCTCCCTGGAGTGAACTCGCTGGTGCTTCTGCAGGGTGGATAAATCACTGAATCCCTTCCCACACTTGGAGCAGGTGAATGGCGTCTCCCCGATGTGAATTTGCTTGTGTCTCAGTAGGTGGGAAGAAGTGGTGAATCCCTTCCCACAATCTGAGCAGTTGAACGGTCTCTCTCCAGTGTGAATTAGCTGGTGTGTGGACAGAGTGGATGATTGGGTGAATCTCTTCCCACACGTGGAGCAGGTGAACGGTCTCTCCCCAGTGTGAATTCGCTGGTGATTTTGCAGAGCTGATGAAACAATGAATCCCTTCCCACACTCGGAGCAGGTGAATGGTCTCTCCCCAGTGTGACTACGTCGATGGGCTTCCAGCTTGGATGGGGAAATGAATCCTTTCCCACAGTCCACACATTTCTGCGGTTTCTCCTCAGTGTGACTGCATTTGTGGCTTGTGAGGCCTGATGATAGAGCGAATCCTCGTCCACACACACAAATCAAGTACGGTTTCTCCCCACTGTCAATGATGCTTGTTCCTTCCATGTTCAAAATCCGCTGATATTCAGGATATGATAAATTGAGGACTCTGTCATATCCTGACGTGATGCTTGGTTTGAGTTTCTGGTCTTTGAAGCCTCCCCTTCGAACACCCTGTGAAACTGATTTAAAAACAGAAAATAGGGAATGAGAGAGACCCCACAAAAACACAAAGGCAGGTTGTGAAATTGCTGAATGATTCTGGTCATTTGTGGGGCCGGCACTGGGACAAAGTGACCATGAAAACTGCTGGATTGTTATAAACACCCTCCTGGCCTCTTTGGGAGGAGAAAGAGGTGAAGAGGGATTTTGTATGTCTACAAGACATATTAAGACAGTAGTTGGCAAAGTATATTCGACCTTGAGCTTCAGAAACTGAAATATTGATGCTGAAACTATGCTTCTGGTGGCAAAGTGGTTAGCACTCCTGCCTCACAGCACCAGGGTCCCGGGTTCAATTCGAATCTCAGTGTCTATGTCTGGAGTTTGCACTTTCTCTCCGTGTCTGCGCGGGTTTCCTCCCACAGTCCCAAGATGTGGAGGTTAGGTGGATTGGTCAAGCTAAATTGCCCTTAGTGTGCGAAGGTTAGTTGGGGTCACTGGGTTCCGGGGACAGGGTGGAGGCGTGGGCTTAAGTTGAAGGAGGGTGCTCTTTGCAAGGGCCAGTGCAGACCTGATGGGCTGAAATGCCTCCTTCTGCACTGTGAATTCTATGATTCTGCACTGTAGGAATTCTATGAAGCTCGGGTCACCATGCTTCAGGAAGGATGTGAAGTGGGCAGCACATTGGTGCAGAAAGTTAGCCCCGCTGCCTCACGGCGCCGAAGTCCCAGGTTCGATCCCAGCTCCAGGTCACTGTCCGTGTAAAGTTTGCACATTCTCCCTGTGTTTGTGTGGGTTTTGCACCCACAACCCAAAGATGTACCGGCTAGGTGGATTGGCCACGCTGAATTGCCCCTTAATTGGAAAAAAATGAATTGGATACTCTAAAATTAAAAAAAAAGGAAGGAAGTGAAGGTTCTTGGAGAAGATGCAGAGGAGATTTACCAGAATGGTTCCAGCAAAGGATGTTGAGGAGAGATTTGATTCAGGGACTCAAGATTGTCAAGATTTCATTCAGGTGGGCAAAGAAACTGTTTCCATTCACTGATCGTACAAGCAGTCGGAACACAGATTAAAAGTTTTGGGTAAAACCTGGATTGAACTATAAAAGATCCTGAGGGGTATTGACAGGGTCAATGTGGGGAGGATGTTTCCTCTTGTGGGAGAATCTGGAACAAGGGGGACACTGTTGCAAAATAAGGGGCCCCCATTTCAGATGGAGAGGTGGATTTTTTATTCTCTTGAGGGTTGTAAGAATTTGGAACTTGCATCCTTAAAAGGCAGTCATGATGTGGAGATGACAACGTTGGACTGGGGTGAGCACAGTTAGAAGTCTTGCAACAACAGGTTAAAGTTCAACAGGTTTGAAACAAACCTGTTGGACTTTAAACCTGGTGTTGTAAGACTTCTTAAAAGGCAGTGGAAGCAAAGTCCTTGAATATGTTTAAGGCAGAGCTGGATAGATTCTTGATGGGCAAGGGGGTGAAAGGTTATCGGGGTCGGCAGGAAAGTGGAGTGGAAATGAAAAAAAATGAAGTCAAAATCACTTGTCACGAGTAGGCTTCAATGAAGTTACTGTGAAAAGCCCCTAGTCACCACATTCCGGCGCCTGTTCGGGGAGGCTGTTATGGGAATCGAACCATGCTGCTGGCCTGCCTTGGTCTGCTTTCAAAGCCAGCGATTTAGCCCTGTGCTAAACAGCCCCTCAGTTGAGGTTAGAATGTTGAGGTTATAAATTGAGGTTAGAATGAGATCAGCCGCAATCTTATTGAATGCTGATCAGGCTTGAGGGGCCGAGTGGCCTGTTCCTAGTTTGTATGTAAAAGGTACAGGAGATATGAGGTGATATGAGATGTGTTTTTACACAGCGAGCGGCAATGACCTGAAACTTGCTGCCTGTGAGGGAGTTTGAAAATAGACACAATGAATGATTTGATTTCAAAAGGAAATTGGATTTGAGGGAAATAAACCTGTGAGGATACAGGGATGGAGCAGGAGAATGGCACTGACTGGATTGCTCCAGAGAGCTAGCATGGATTCAATGGGCCGAAAGCCATTCTCTGTGTCATCATGTCTCTGACTCGTTTGTGTAATCTAGTTTTGTAATTTAACCCCGGGGGGTTCAGATATCACTCAGGTAAATCTGTGCTACATTCCCTCCGAGGCCATTCTATCCTTCCTCAGGTTTGTTGCCTGGAACTGAACACAGTTCTCCAGGTTTGGCCTAACCAGGGTTTGTGAATCTCGGGGCTTTTCCAGTCACACTGAGACCTTAAATCTTCCATCACAGACAGAACAGACAAACCTTTTACCTTCCACACCCAGATGCTGCTGAAATTCAGGTTCTGATGAATCGAGTGACTCTGTCAGATCGCGATGTGACGTTTGGTTTGAGTTTCCCGTCTGTTAAACCTCCTCTTCCAGTATCCTGTAAATTTACAGAAACCTCACTGTCAGTTTAGGATAGAAATTCACAACATTCTCTCCTCGCCAACTTTGATTAAATGTATTCCTGGAGGTTTGATCACATGACCTGCCCCCATCCTCCAGCCTTTAATCGGTCAATACATCCATCCCTGTGACACACTGCCTTCCTCGGCCAATTGGGAAGCAAAAGGTCTCATTACCTTACAGGACAGTGATTGACTGTCAGCCAATCAACCTTTATCCCGTTTTCAATATTTTTATATCCGCTTAAGAGAAATGTTAAAAGAAAATTACAAAAAAAATCTTCTTTACTGTCCTAATGATTTCCCAGACATGAATCTCACCAAGCCAGAAAGTAAAATTTTGAATTCATTGCAAGTCCAGTGGTGACCATGAAACCATTGCTGGTTGTTGCAAAGAGCCACCTTGTTCGCTGATGTCCTACAGTGAAGGAAATCTTCTATCCTTACCTGGTGTGCCCTACATGTGACTCCAGATCCACAGTCAGCTTGTTGACTCTTAAAATGCCCTCTGAGATACACTCAGTTCAAGGGTAATTAGGGATGGGCAGTGAATGCTGGCCCAGCCAGCGACTCCCACATCCCGTGAATGAATAGAAAAGAAAATCTGCCATCCTTACCTGGTCACACAGACACGATTCCAAACCACAGCAATGTGGTTGACTCTTTAAATGCCCTCCGAGATGGCCGAGCCAGCCACTCGGTTTAAGGGAAATTAGGGATGGGCAATAAATGTTGGCCCAGCCAGTGACTCCCACAAATGAATAAAATAATAATCCTGGAGACTCAAGTCAGTCAATCTGGGAAAGTTGGCAACCGGTCCGGGCACGCAGCACATGTGCCCTGTGGCACCTTGTCCTCTGTAAAGGTGGCAGCCGGTAACCCGGGCCTGTCACCGCTCAGCTCTCACTCTGTTCGGTGCTGTTTAAGACGGGACCGTTAACATTTTACTCGGGAGTTGAAGCCTCCTCAGGGTTTTTCTGAAGCCTCCCCAAGTCACTCCGCAGCTTCTATTACTCTCCGGCTACCCACCGGCTCCATTTCTTTGCACACATGAAGTGTATGAGTGATCTCCCTCTGAACTGCACTTAATTAATTAATGACTAACTCATATTTATTCTTATCCAGTGGAAACATCTTCCACTTGTCTAGCATATCAAACCTTTTCATAATCTTGCAGGATTAGGTCATCCTTCATTCCCTTTTCCAAAGAAAAGGTGATGCCCTGTCCAATCTTTCTTGCTGGGTATAACCTGCCAGTTCAGGCATAATTCAAATATCTTTTCCTGCATCTTCTCCAGTCCTTCGAGATCCATTTTACAATATGGAGACTTTAACTAATCTGAGCAGCAAACTCACCGTTGCACCAAATGCCTGTATGTGGCAGTATTTTAGTAATTTTACTGTTAGCAGAATGTAAAACGGGACAGAACAAGATCCAACGAGCCAGTCTGTAACACTGCAGAGCATCTACAAACTTGCCTCTTCCACTTACTGCTAAACTCTTAACCTGTCAGCTGTGGCATCAAGAATAATGTTCAGAGAAAGACTGGATTTCAGCTCGGTGACACTGGGCCAGACTAAATTAGTTCACAGGATTGTTGAGCTAATGTATCCATATCATAAAATGGATCTGGAAGGACTGGGGAAGATACAGGAAAGTATATCAGAATGATGCCTGAACGGGCAGGTTACAGACAGCAAGAAATGCAGTGGCTCGAAGAGTCATCTAGGCTCCCCCGCTTCCATTTCATGTGTTCTTATGAACATCACTGTAAACCATTTCCATGCAGACACAACAGATGCAACAACCACCAGTTCATCGCCATCCTTCCCATATTCCAGGATTCCAAACACACTTTCCAGGTGACAGTGATTTACTTGTACTTCTTGCCATCCAGTGTTGTGTATTCACTGCTCACGATTTAGTCTTCCCTACACTGAGATTAAATCTGGATTGGGTGACTGTGGAACATCACCATTTAGTCTGCAAACATAATCCTGAGCTTATGATCATTTTAACATTTTAATTCCCTGCCCCACTCCCACTCTGTCCACAGCCTCCTGCACTGCTCCAATAAAGCTCAAAGGAAACTCGAGGAACAGAACCTCCATACGGACATTGACCCAGGGCCAGGTTTCAAACCCGGGTCCTCAGTACCGTAGTTTTGTAAACTCTTTTTACGGGACAATAGAAGGTTTGTATTCGGTAAATTGAGACTAAATATTGCATCAAGGTCGGACAGAAGTCAGTTGATTCATCAGACCCTGAATATCATCCTTCGAATGTGGAAGGAGAAATGTTTCTCTGTTCTCAATGAGAAAAGATTTCAAACATCAGTGTGACTGGAAAAACCCGAGACCCACACAACACACACCCGAGTGAGAGTGTTCCAGTGAACTGACTGTGGAAAGAGCTTTAACCAGTTACACAGTGGGGAGGCAGTGGTGTAATGGTATCGTCGCTGGACGAGTCATCCATAAACCCAGGATAATGATCTGGGGACCCGGTTTTGTATCCTACTACCAGAGGTGATGGAAATTAAACTCAATAAAATTTCTGGAATTAAAAGTCTATTAAACCAGCTGGTTCACTAATGTACTTTCTTGAGGGAAATCTGCCGTCCTTACCCAGTCTGGCCTACATGTGACTCCAGACCCATAGCAATGTGGTTGACTCTTACCAGCCCTCAAGGGCAATTAGGGATGGGTAATAAATGCTGGCACAGCCTGCGACGCCCACGTCCAATGCATTAAAAAAATTGTTTCACTAATTGTAACTCAATTAATGATCACCACTTATTTAATCATCCGTTGCAGACTTTTAGCTAATTAATACAGTAATTTTTAATGAATACAGGCACCATATGGCGCAGTGGTTAGCACTGGGACTGCGGCACCGAGGACTCGGGTTCGAATCCCGGCCCTGGATCACTGTCCGTGTGGAGTTTGCACATTTTCCCCATGTCTGTGTGGATTTCAACCCCACAACACAAAATTGTGCACGTTAGGCGGATTGGCCATGTTAAATTGCCCCTTAATTTGGAAAAAAAATAATCGGGTACTCTAAATTTATACAAATAAAAGATAAATTGCCTGATCAAGTATGAGGTTCTGTTTCTCAAGTTTCCTTTGAGCTTTATTGGAGCAGTGCTCTAAATTTATATGGAAAAAATACTATTCACTGTACCTCACTGAGCCTTCTTCAAAATTCTTCATTCATGGGAGGTGGGCGTCACTGGCTGGACCAGCATTTACTGCTCATTCCAATTACCCTTGAACTGTGTGTCTTGTGAGGCTATTTCAGAGGGCACTTACAAATCAACCATGACATTGCTGTGGATCTGGAGTAATGTGTAGGCCAGACCACGTAAGGAGAGCAGAATTCCTGAAGGACACGACGGGTTTTTACAACAATCGACAATGTCACCATTAGACTTATACTTTGAGACTTTTATTCAATTTCAATATCTGTCATAGGCAGATTTGATCCCAGATCATTAACCTGGGTCTCTGGATTACTAGCCCAGTAACAATACCATTACTCTACTGCCTGGCCCACACAGTCTTGGCAGAATATGATGTCCAGTAACTTCACAAAATTATGGAGTAATTTACTTTTTCAATCAAATTCTGATATCTCTGCAGTTTCTGGAAACATTTTGGTTGAAGGTGTTATTTTTAAAAATAAAGATCTAGCCTTTGCAATATAATTACCGAATACACCAATTCACTAATGATAATTAATGTTCACCACTGAATACTCATCAATGTAATTATTGTTTTATGGTATGAAATCAATACATGGTTAATATAGAAAAAGTACAGAAGGTGAAATGGCTGCAGGAAGCCACGTGTTAGAGGTATAAAAGGGCTTCCTTGACCTTGTTACCAATGACAGTGAATACACTATGAAAATAACAATTTTAAACTAAATGTGATTACACATGCGTACTTACAGCTTCTTACATTACATCAGTGAATATGTTTCAAAAGTACTTCATTGGCTTTAAAAGAATTCAGAGGGTCCAGTGGCAGTGCAAGGTTTTATAGAACATAGAACAGTACAGCACAGAACAGGCCCTTCGGCCCTCGATGTTGTGCCGAGCAATGATCACCCTACTTAAACCCACGTAACCCGTATACCCGTAACCCAACAATCCCCCCATTAACCTTACACTACGGGCAATTTAGCATGGCCAATCCACCTAACCCGCACATCTTTGGACTGTGGGAGGAAACCGGAGCACCCGGAGGAAACCCACGCACACACGGGGAGGACGTGCAGACTCCACACAGACAGTGACCCAGCCGGGAATCGAACCTGGGACCCTGGAGCTGTGAAGCATTGATGCTAACCACCATGCTACCGTGAGGCCATATATAGAAATGTACATTTATTCAAGTAGCCCGCAAACTAGGCTATACCCCTGTCTCTGTAAGACTTAATTACCTGCAAATGCTCACATTCAAAGCATTGTTTCCATCTTTGACTATATATATGTTTCTAGAACATACCTCTTCATTCACCTGAGGAAGGAGCAGTGCTCCGAAAGCTAGTGATTTGAAGCTGTTGGACTTTAACTGACAAGTGTGAGGTTGTCCATTTTGGAAGGACAAATATGAATGCGGAATACAGGGTTAACGGAAGGGTTCTTGGCACTGTGGAGGAACAGAGAGATCTTGGGGTTTATGTTCATAGATCTTTGAAAGTTGCCACTCAAGTGGATGGAGCTGTAAAGAAGGCCTATGGTGTGCTAGCGTTCATTAGCAGAGGGATTGAATTTAAGAGCTGTGGGGTGATGATGCAGCTGTACAAAACCTTGGTAAGGCCACATTTGGAGTATTATGTGCAGTTCTGTTCACCTCATTTTACGAGGGATGTAGAAGCTTGGGAAAAGGTGCAAGGGAGATTTACCAGGATGTTGCCTGGAATGGAGAGTAGGTCTTATGAGGAAAGGTTGAGGGTGCTAGGCTTTTTCTCATTGGAACGGAGAAGGATGAGGGATGACTTGATAGAGGTTTATAAGATGATCAGGGGAAGAGATAGAGTAGACAGTCAGTGACTTTTTCCCCGGGTGGAACAAACCATTACAAGGGGACATAAATTTAAGGTGAATGGTGGAAGATATAGGGGGGGATGTCAGAGGTAGGTTCTTTACCCAGAGAGTAGTGGGGGCATGGAATGCACTGCCTGTGGAAGTAGTTGAGTCGGAAACATTAGGGACCTTCAAGCGGCTATTGGAGAGGTACATGGATTATGGTAGAATAATGAAGTGTAGATTAATTTGTTCTTAAGGGCAGCACGGTAGCATTGTTGATAGCACAATGGCTTCACAGCTCTAGGGTCCCAGATTCGATTTCTGGCTTGGGTCAATGTCTATGTGGAGTGCTGCACATCCTCCCCGTGTGTGCGTGGGTTTCCTCCAGGTGCTCCGGTTTCCTCCCACAGTCCAAAATGTGCAGGTTTGGTGGATTGGCCATGATAAATTGCCCTTAGTGTTGGGTGTGGTTACTGGGTTATGGGGATAGGGTGGAGGTGTTGACCTCCGGTAAGGTGCTCTTTCCAAGAGCCGGTGCAGACTCGATGGGCCGAATGGCCTCCTTCTGCACTGTAGATTCTATGATAATCTAGAATTAATCTAGGACAAAGGTTGGGCACAGCATCGTGAGCCGAAGGGCCTATTCTGTGCTGTATGTTTCTATGTTCTATCTGTTGGATGAAGCTGAAGGGTTTGCTCCAACTCAGGGGGCGGTGCTGGAGGACTAACCGGGAGCGGCTGGTCCTCCAGCCAATCAGAGTGAATGGGAGGCGGAGCAAAGCCGGGACTCTCGCTCCCTCCGCATGCGCCAGGCCACCCGGGCCTATCTCGGGGAAAAGCCCGAGCACCTTTAGCCGGTTCAGCTGCCATATCCGAGATTCGTATTCGGGGTGACACGGAGTGTTTATGAAGCCTCCCGACCCATCCGCCGGCTCCATCCCTCCCTCATGACTCACCAACCGGGATCGGACCAGGGATCTCCATCCCACCGCCTGAATCCTGAACTGTACTCGGCACAGCGCATGCTCCACCTCACGTGGGAGACCGGGCTCAGACCCCGCCCCTCATTCACTCCGATTCGTTGGAGGACCCGATACAACCACTCCGTCCTCCAGGCCCATCCTTCTCTTCCTATTGGATCAGAGCTGCCGTCAATCATTCCCAGGGCATTGTGAGTTCGGGCATGCGCAGTGCCTATGCTGGACTCGGCCGGGAGGTTTCACTGAAGCTGTTTTGGGGCTTCACTACTTTAGTTTATGTCTGATGTTGATGTTCGTTTTTTTTTAAATGATTTTCTGAGTTTTGAGACCTGCACATTTATGGATTAAGCCAGCATCTGCCTTAGCATGATGCTGGGTGTGAAAAGAACTAAGCAAAAGAAAATAAAGTAAATAATGGATAAAACAAAAGAAGGGGGTGTTGCTAAAACAACGAGTGGAGCACAACCCAAATGGAACAAGAAAGGGAACAGAAACTTATCTAAAACCTGTCAAATTAGAGTGAAAATCAGGGTAGATAAGGCAATCCAACCCCTGCGGCGCCCACCGAGCACGGAAATCTTCCAGTGTGCCCGTGGACACCGCATGCTCCCTCTCCAGGGACAGCCGGCCACGGAAGAGGGGCAGACAGTCGGGCTGGACGACCCCCTCGCTCGCCCACTGCCTGGACCGATAAATGGCTAGTTTGGCCAAGCCCAGGAGCAGGTTCACAAGGACGTCCTCCGCCTTCCCGGCCCCCCGCCGCACCGGATGTCCATAGATCAGGAGCGTGGGGCTGAAGTGCAAATAAAACCTCAACAACAACGTCAAGAAATCAAAGAGGGAGTGCAGCCTGGGACAGACAACATAAACGTGCTCCACAGTCTCCACCAGGCCGCAAAAGGAGCAGGTCTCTGGCAGAGCCGCGAAGTGGCAGGTTTCACTGAAACCCGGTGGAGGCTCCAAACCCCAATAAGAAGTTTCCGGGCCCGGGTTTGCATCGAGCGGCGGGACAGCTGCGCCTGCTCCCGGTGACAGGCCTGAGTTAACGGCCGCCGTCTTTATAGAGGCTGCAAACCCGCAGGGGGCAAAACATCAGAGATAGAGTTTGTTGTGAAACCAATGGGATATTGTAAAACAGGAGGTCAGGGTTACAGTCAACAACAACAACTTCTATTTATATAACACCTTTAACATCATAAATTATCCCAGTCAACTTCACAGGAACATCATAAAACAAAGTGAGACACCCAGACACAAAAGGAGATATTAGGGCAGGTGACCAAAAACTTGGTCAAAGACGTGAGTTTTACAGAGTCTGAAAGGAGGTAAGTGAGGTGGAGGCGGGGAGGTTCAGGGAGGAAATTCAGTGCTTGGGGGCCGAGGGAACTGAAAACCATGGCGGAGTAATTAGAATCGGGGGTGTACAAGAGTCCAGGATCAGAGCTGTGCAGATATCTCAGGGGGTTGTGGAGCTGGAGGAGATGACAGACACAGGGAGAGACGAGGCCATGGAGGGATTTGAAAACAAGGGTGAGAATTGACTGGGAGCGAATGCAAGTCTCGGAGCACAGGGATCATAGGGGAAAGGAACTTGCTGTGAATTAAGACATGGGTAGCAAACTTTTGGATGGCTTTAACTTTCCAGAGGTAGAATGTGGGAGAGCAGCCAGGTATGTAATGGAATTGTCGAATCTGGAGGTTACGATGGTAAATTGCCGTATTATCTAAAAAGGTTAGGGGGGGGGGGGGTTATGGGAATAGGTGGAGGTGTGGGCTTAGTTTGGGTGCTCTTAGCAAGAGCCAGTGCTGATTAGATGGGCCAAATGGCCTCCTGCACTGTAAATTCTATGAGGTCAGAAGCTCATATTGGATCAAGTATGAAACCAAATTTACAAAGAGACTGGCTAAGTCTCAGACTGTTGCCAGGCAGAGGGATGGAGTCGGTAGGTCAGGAATGGAGTTTGGAGCAGGGACCGAACAGTGGATTCAGTCTTCTCCATATTTGATTGAAGTTATTTAGTCAGTAGGAAGAGAACCAGAATGGACCCCGAGTTTGATATCCGGTATAACTTAGTTCGAGCGGGCGAGGAAGAACAAAGGAAACCCTGGAAGATTTGGAGAAACGACCTTGCGATTGCTCATCAAATCTCCACAGAGTCAGTTCTGGACACAAGGTTCACATCTGTTATTCAGTCGGCTCTGTCAGGGTCATTCAGATTAATGTCTGTCACAGGTCATGAATGAAGTGACTTATGAAGAATATTCTTACCTCTAATTATATAACTTTGGTAAAAGGATACAGAAATAATGATCTAATACTTTATTTGGATTTTAGCCCAGGGAGGAGGGAGAGTGTGTGGGACGGGGATTTACAGCTTTGGTGAAAGAAGAGAGACTAAACTATTCCGCAGGAACAGGAATTAACTGTTCAGAATTTCTATCCCGTACTGATAGGGTGGTGTGTACTTGAGAAGGGTGCTCTGTTCAAGGGCCAGTGCAGACTCGATGTGCCGAATGGCCTGTTCTGCACTGTAAATTATATAATTGTGGAAGTTGGATGTTAAATAAATTTGTGAGAATTGGGTCAAAGGAGAAAAGGGTAAGTCTCACAGACAAGATGAGCACTGAGAGAGCATGATGGGCAGCATGGTAGCATTGTGGATAGCACAATCACTTCGAAGCTCCAGGGTCCCAGGTTCGATTCTGGCTTGGGTCACTGTCTGTGCGGAGTCTGCACATCCTCCCCGTGTGTGCGTGGGTTTCCTCCGGGTCCTCCGGTTTCCTCCCACAGTCCAAAGATGTGCGGGTGAGGTGATTTGGCCATGATAAATTGCCCTTAGTGTCCAAAATTGCCCTTAGTGTTAGGTGGGGTTACTGAGTTATGGGGATAATGTGGTGTTGACCTTGGGTAGGGGGTAGGGTGCTCTTTCCAAGAGCCGGTGCAGACTCGATGGGCCAAATGGCCTCCTTCTGCACTGTAAATTCTATGTAATATGTAATGATGGGAAACAACAGGTAAAGAGGGGAAAGATGTGAGTTCAGAATTTGGACAAGAAAGTCTTTGAGGCAGTTCTTCTGAGTGGTTTAGTGGAAGAGGAGCTGTAGAATCAGCTGATCAGATTGTTTCAATGGGTGGTGTTTTCAAATCCTTGCTGCTGGCTGGATCTTCCAGTCCCACAGATCGCTCAGTCCGCTGTTCCGGTTCATTGGTTGTCTCATTGGGTTCGCTGTAGGCCTCTTGGGGTCTGTGGAAAAACTCCCGGTGCCTCATTTGCCTGATGAATTCGCTGGAGCGGAGAAACTATGACATCTTCTTTGCAGCCTTCAACACATCATCGATGAAGACGAACATCTTGCCAAGACCATCAACACTGCTTGCCTCCAAACAACTGCACAACCTCAGACCATTGATTGCAGCAAACTACCCAGCATTCAGGAGAACAGCGATCTTGACACCACACAACCCTGCCATGGCAACCTCTGCAAGATGTGCCAGATCATTAACATGGGTACCAACATTACACGTGAGAACACGTGTAATGGTGCGACTCGGCCAACATTATATACTTCATACTCTGCAGCAAAGGATGTTCAGAGGAGCGGTACATTGGCGAGGCCAAACAGATACTGCGACAACGGACGAACAGACATCGCGCAACAATCGCCAGGCAGGAATGTTCCCTTCCAGTCAGCGAACACTTCATCAGTCGAGGGCATTCAGTCTCCGATCTTCGGGTAAGCGTTTGGCCTTCAGGACGTGTGAGAACGCAGAGCGGCTGAACAGAAACTGATGGCCAAGTCCCGCACACATGAGTACGGCCTAAACTGGGACCCTGGATTCATGTCACATTACATGTGCTTGTGAAATACTGCCAACTGTCCTGGCTTGAGACAATTCACACCTCTGTAACCTGTGATTATCCCTCTCTCTCGTCGCACCGTATGGACCTGTAAAGACAATTACCTGCAAAGACTCGCATTCAAAGTACCAATTTGCATCATTGAATTTTTCTACATATTTGTTTGTGGAACCCACATCTTCATTCACCTGAGGAAGGAGCTGCGCTCCGAAAGCTAGTGATTCTAAACAAACGTGTTGGACTTTAACCTGGTGTTGTAAGACTTCTTACTGTGCCCACCTCAGTCCAATGCCGGCATCTCCACATCATAAATGAGAAGTATTTAATGCTTCTGCTAGTTTTGAAACAGACACCTTTTGCACGTTAGGTGAATGTGATAACCTCCATGCTACAGAAACAGCTGGAAGCACAGTACCAATGGACCTGTGCAACGTTCAACTGCACAGTCTTGCTGCAGCTTTCAATGGTTCGGCTGGAAGGCCAGGTCACTTATTACATGAAGACAGCTGTTCCTTTAAAACAGATGTCTCAATTTGTAAGACCATAAGATATAGAACTTATATTGAACTTTAGCATTTGTTCAGTAAATATCTAACGGAACAATGCTCTATGTTCAATCATTCTTATCTTCCTACAGAAAATTTCCACCAATTTTACTCAACATTTGTTTATTTAATGTTGAACATCTGTATATTTACTTGTTATATATGACTTAATTTTGAATTGAATAGCTCTCGAGTCTTCACCCTGAATAACTCTGAAATATATACCATTGAATTGCAAACATGACTGACCAAGAAAAGAAACCGTTTCACTGGGTAACACAAATCCCATGAATCTTTGTTCAGTTTGACCACAGACAGCTTTCAAACAAAGTCAAATATAGTTAAATGGAAGTGAATTGAGAATTATGTGATGCTTATATTTGACCCCTCTGTGTTTTGGTGTGAAACGTTTTGCAGCCTAAATACCGTTCATGTATAAGAAAGGAGGGGTGACAGCAAATCCGCACTGAGCCTGGATTTCCTCATCTCCCTGAGTGGCTTTTCCTGTTTCTCCATCATGAAGGCCAAATCTTTCAAAAATGTGGTTCAGTTAAATCTCTAACATTTCCTCTAATTCAGTTAGTATCATTTGTACACACGGTAAGGTAACGATCAGAATGCTGTACAGACTAAGTTATCACAGAGTTACATTGGACTCTCTTGGAATTACGCTTATGTGCGACTGGCCTCGTGTATGCCTAACAACCTTCTGCTGGTAGCCGGATGTCACCTGACTGATGCCTGATGCCAGCTACTGGTGGGAGGTCACACTGCTGAGTACATGTAATATTCTATGCAGGCTTATCACCACATCTCGTAACTTCTCAAAATTATCGAGTCATTTATTTTTTCAAACAAATTCTGATAGCCCTGCAGTTTCTGTAAACATTTTGGTTGATCGTGTTATTTTTTTTAAAAAAGATCTAGTCTTTGCAATATAATGACCTAACACACCAATTGACTGATCATAATCAATGTTCACTACTGAATAAACTTGAATTTAATTATTGTTTTTTGCGATTAAATCAATACATAGTTGATATAGAAAAGGTACAGAAGGCGAAATGGCTGCAGCAAGGCACATATTAAGAGGTATAAAAGGGCTTCCTTGACCTTATTACTAAGGCCAGTGAATACATTATGAAAATAACAATTTACGGGCAGCAAGGTGGCGCAATGGGTAGCACTGTTGCCTCACGGCGTCAAGGCCCTAGGTTCAATCCCGACCCTGGGTCACTGCAGTGTGGGGTTTGCACATTCTTCCCGTGGTTTTGTTGGTCTCACCCCCACAACCCAAAGATGTGCAGGGTAGGTGGATTGGCCAGGCTAAATTGTACCTTAATTGGAAAAAGTGAATTGGGTACTCTAAATTTTTTTTATAATGAAAATAACAATTTTAAAACTAAATGTGATTACACATGCGTATTTAGCTTCCTACATTACAACAGTGAATATATTTCAAAAGTACTCCATTGCCTTTAAAACTCTTTTGGAGGTTCAGTGGGAGTGAGGTTTTATAGAAATGTACATTTGTTCTAATTGTCCGCAAACTTGGATATATTACACTCGGTGTCCTCACCAGAATAATTGATAAAGATTGAGTCTTAATTTTGTGCCAGAACCATGTCATTGACACCTTTGAATATTCTACGAAAATCCAGACACACCATATGCCCGTACCAGCCTCCCCGGACAGGCGCCGGAATGTGGTGACTAGGGGCTTTTCACAGTAACTTCATTGAAGCCTACTCGTGACAATAAGCGATTTTCATTTTCATTTCATTTCACAATTATTTGTTGTAAAACATAGCGAGTTGTTGTGATTTGTAATGCACTGTCCATAAATGGTGCTGGAATCTCACTGGACTGTAACTTCCAAAAGGGAATTTAATGCATTCTGAAAAGAAAACAAAATAGTCGAACTATGGGATTAAATAGGTCGCTGTACAAAGAGCTGGAATGGAATAAATGGGCCAAATAGACTCCTCTGTGCTCCAGCAGCCTTGTGTCCATGTGAAGGGGATGGGAACAACCTGGAACATACTGCCTATGAGGTCGGAGTTGCAGAGATGACGGAAGCATTTCAATAGGAAATTAGACGGTTACTGAGAGAAATGAACCAACAGAGATTTGGGGATAGAACGGGGCAATGGACAGACTGGCTTCCTCCACAGAGAGCCGACATAATCGCACAAGACTGAATGGCGCCATTCCCCACCCTCCAGATGCTGTGATCTCAGGAGAGAAATTCAGCTGCTCCATTCACTCCAACTGACTGGAGTCACTTATCCTCATCTCTGGTGCCATCTAAGTGGCTGCTTTAGCACAGGGCTGAATAGTTGGCTTTATAGACTGAGGCAGGCCAGCAGCACGGTTCAATTCCTGTACCAGCCTCCCCAGGCACCGGAATGTGGTGACTGGGGGCTTTTCACAATAACTTCATTTGAAGTCTATTTCTGACAATAAGTGATTTTCATTTTCCATTTCATTCTCGTTAATGTCCTCTACATCCTAACTATAGGGCTGTTTAGGACACTGGGCTAAATCGCTGGCTTTGAAAGCAGGCCAGCAGCACGGTTCGATTCCCGTAACAGCCTCCCCGAACAGGCGCTGGAATGTGGCGACTAGGGGCTTTTCACAGTAACTTCATTGAAGCCTACTCGTGACAATAAGCGATTTTCAATTTTCAATTTCAATTTTCAACTAAGAACTTCACATCTTTCCTAAAGTATATATAGGATTTCATATATAGGATTCCATTCTAGAGGGATAGAATTGAAAAGCACGGAGGAAATGTTCAATATGTTTAGAACCAGGGTTAGACTACACTGGGAGCACTGTCAACATTGGTGATCTCCATTTAGAAAAAGGAAATAGAGGCACTGGATAAGGTGCAACAAAGATTCATAATATACAGAACTGAGAGCATTTAACACTCAGGAAAGGCTGGGGCTGCTTTTTTCTGGAAAAGAGAAGACTGATGGGTGATCTGATGGAAGTCTTTAATATTATGAAGGGATTCAATGAAATGAAATTCAATAATCTAATAGGAATTTCAGCAGAAACCTCTTTACCCAGTGAGTGGTGAGAATGTGGAACTCACTCCCACAGTGAGTGGTTGAGGTGAACAGCATGAATCCATTGAACGTAAAGCTAGATACATACATGAGGGAGAAAGGAATAGAAGGCGATACTGATGGGGGAGATGTAGAGGGGCGGGTGGAGGATCATGCGGAGCATAAATACTGACACAGACTTTGGCTAACCTCAGCCGGTATGTGCACCTCATAACCTGATAGTTTTTTTCTGTGAGAAGCACCAAGATAAATTAAACAAAAGGACCATGTAACCACCATAGCCCATCTTCATGGCAATGTGGCATGATTTTTGGGGTTTCCAAACAGAAAAGAGAATGAAACATCTTCTAACCTCCAAACACCCTTTCTCTCTTTGATCCTTGTGAAATGTGCAACGAGATATTCGCAAGAAGGCTCAGAGAGAATCACCCCACTGGAGATGAAGCCGTGAGACCGGCCAGACCAGCAGAAAGAAACCCTCTGACCATCCCCATTGACCAACAGAATGAACAAAATGCAGACAGTGCGATGAATTACAAAATCCCTTCGCACATTGAGGACAGGTGAACGGCCACTCCCCAGTGTGAACTCCTTGTTATGACTGCGGACGGCATAACCGAGTGAATTGCACAAATAAGACGTAAACTCATGTGATATAATGGGGATTATGGAGACATGACTGCGGGGATGGGAACTGAATATATTCAGTATTTAGGAAGGAGAGACAAAAAGGAAAAGGCAGTGCTGGTTAATAATAACTTTTATGCTTGTCACAAGTAGGCTTACATTAACACTGCAATGAAGTTACTGTGAAAATCCCCTAGTCGCCACACTCCGGCACCTGTTCAGGTATAATGAGGGAGAATTCAGAATGTCAAACTCACCTAAGTCTTTCAGGACTTGTGGGAGAAAACCGGAGCACCTGGAGGAAAACCAGCAGACATGGTGAGAATGTGCAAACTCTGCACAGACAGTGACCCAAGCCAGGAATCGAACCTGGGACCCTGGCATTGTGAAGCAACAGTTCTAACCACTGTGCTACCCATGAGGCCCATGGTTAAAGAGGAAAACAATACAATAGTGAGGAAGGATATTAGCTCCGACAATGTGGAATCTGTGTGGGTAGAGCTGAGAAACACCAAGGGGCAAAAACATTAGTGGGCGTCGTATATAGACCCCCAAACTGCAGTGGTGATGTTGGGAATGGCATAATACAGGAAATTAGGCTGATTGTAAAAGTTTCTATAGGTATGTGAAGAGAAAAAGATTGGTGAAGCCAAATGTAGGTTCCTTACAGTCAGAAACAGGGGAATGTATAATAGGGAACAAAGAAATGGCTGAGCAAATAAATACATACTTTGGTTCTGTCTTCACAAATGAGGTGCTGGTTTAGCACAGTGGGCTAAACAGCTGGCTTGTAAAGCAGAACCAGGCCAGCAGAGCAGGTTCAATTCCCGTACCAGCCTCCCCGGAATGTGGCGACTAGGGGCTTTTCACAGTAACTTCATTTGAAGCCTACTTGTGACAATAAGCGATTTTCATTTCATTCATTTCACATATCAGATACCAGAAATGTTGGGGAACGCCGCAATTAGTGAGAGGGAGGAACTGAAGGACATCAATATTAGGAGAGAAATGGTGTTTGTGAAATTGATGGGATTGAAAGCTGATAAATCCCCAGGGACTAATAATCTGCAGCCCAAAGTACTTAAAGAAGTGGCTGTAGAAATAGTGGAAGCATTGGTGGTCATCTTCCAGGATTCTATAGACTCTGGAACAGTTCCTGCAGATTGGAGGGTGGCTTATGTAACTCACTATTTAAAAAGCGATATAGAGAGAAAACCAGGAATTATAGACTAGTAAACCTGACATTGACCGTGGGGAAAATTCTAGACTCCATTATCAAAGATTTTATCACAAAGCACTTAGAAAACAGTGGCAGGATCGGACAGAGTCAGCATGAATTTATGAAGAGGAAATCATGCTTGACAAATCTACTGGAATTCTTCGAGGGTGTAACTGGTAGAGTTGATTAGGGGCAGCCAGTGGATGTGGTATATTTGGACTTTCAGATGGCTTTTGACAAAGTCCCGCAGAAGATATTAGTGTGTAAAATTGAAGCAAATGGGATCAGCAGTACTGTATTGAGATGGATAGAAAACTGGTTGGCAGACGGAAACAAAGTATAGGAATTAATAGGTCTTTTTCAAATTGTAAGGCAGTGACTAGTGGGGTACGGCAGGGATCGGTGCTCGATCCCCACAGAGTCACAATATATATTAATGATATTTTTAAATATTTAAAGTACCCAATTCTTTCATTTCAATTAAGGGGCAATTGAGCGTGGCCAATCCACCTACCCTGCACATCTTTGGGTTATGGGGGTGAGACTCAAGCAGACATGGGGTGAATGTGTCTCCACACAGACAGTGTTCCTGGGCAAGATTGAATCCTGGTCATCAGCACCGTGAGGCAGCAGTGCTAACCTCTGTGCCACCCCATATATTAAGGATTTAGATGAAGGAACAGAATGAAATATCTCCAAATTTGCAGATGCCACCAAGTTGCTTGGAAGGGTGAGCTGTGGGGAGGATGCAGAGATCCTTCAGTGTGATTTAGAGAAGGTGAGTGAGTGGGCAAATGAATGGCGGATACAGTATAAGTTGGAGAAATGCGAGGTTATCCACTTTGGTAGCATAAACGAGTAGGCAGACTATTAGCTGAATGGCCATAGATTAGGAGAGGGGAATGTGCAACGAGACCTGGGTATCCTCGTACGCCAGTCACTGAAGGTAAGCATGGAGCTACAGCAGGCGGTAAAGAAGGCAAACGGTATGCTAGCCTTCATTGCGAGCCGATTCGAGTACAGGAGCAGGGATATCTTGCTGTCATTATACAGGGCCTTGGCGAGGCCATACCTAGAATACCTGTGTGCAGTTTTAATCTCCTTATCTGAGGAAGGATGTTCTTGCTCTCGAGGGAGTGCAGCGAAGGTTCACCAGATTCCTGGGATGATGGGACTGACGTACGAGGATAGATTGAATCGGTTGGGATTGTATTCCTTGGAGTTCAGAAGAATGAGGGATCTAATAGAATCTAAAATATTGTAACAGGACTTGACAGGGTAGATGCAGGAAAGATTTTCCCAATGCGGGAGTGTACAGTACCAGAGGTCGCAGTCTGAGGATACGGGGTAGACCATTTAGACAGAGATGAGGAGAAATTTCTTCAACCAGAGAGTGGTGAGTCTGTGGGATTTGTTACCAGAGGAAATAGTTGAGGCCAATACGTTGTTTGTTTTCAAGAAGCAGGTGGATATAGCACTTAGGGCGAAGGGAATCAAAGGATATGGAGGGGAAAGCGGGATTGGGCTATTGAGTTGGATGATAAGCCATGATCATAATGAATGGCGGGGCAGGTGCAAAGGGCCAAATTATCTCTTCCTGCTCCTATTTTCTATGTAATCCCTTCCCACACTAAGAGCAGGTGAATGGCCTTTCCCCAGTGTGAATTCGCTGATGTCTCCACAGAGTGAGTAAAGCACAGAATCTCTGCCCACTCTAAGAGCAGATGAACGGTTTCTCCACAGTGTGAATTCGCTGGTGTTTCCGCAGGTGGGATAACTGAATGAATCGCATCCCGCACTGAGAGCAGGCGAATGGCCTCTCCCCAGTGTGAACTCGCTGGTGTATCTGCAGGTTGGATGACTGAATGAATCCCTTCCCACACTTAGAGCAGGTGAATGGCTTCTCCCCAGTGTGAACTCGCTGGTGTGTCTGCAGGCTGGATAAAGCACGGAATCTCTGCCCACACTGAGAGCAGGTTAATGGCTTCTCTCCAGTGTGAACTCGCTGATGTACCTGCAGGCTGGATAACTGTGTGAATCCTTTCCCACACTGAGAGCAGGCGAATGGCCTCTCCCCAGTGTGAACTCGCTGATGTACCTGCAGGCTGGATAACTGTGTGAATCCTTTCCCACATTGAGAGCAGGTGAATGGCTTCTCTCCAGTGTGAACTCGCTGGTGTACCTGCAGGCTGGATAACTGACTGAATCTCTTCCCACACTGAGAGCAGGTGAATGGCTTCTCTCCAGTGTGAACTCGCTGGTGTACCTGCAGGCTGGATAACTGAGTGAATCCCTTCCCACACTGAGAGCAGGTGAATGGCTTCTCTCCAGTGTGAACCCCCTGGTGTATGTGAAGGTTAGATAACTGAGTGAATCTCTTCCCACACTGAGAGCAGGTGAATGGCCTCTCCCCAGTGTGACTGCGTTGATGAATCTCCACCTCAGATGGGGCTCTGAATCCCTTCCCACAGTCCCCACATTTCCACGGTTTCTCCATGTTTTGGGTCTCCTCGTGTTTCTCCAGATTGGACAATCACTGGAAGCCTTGGCTACACACAGAATATGTGCACTGTCGCTCCTCACTGTGAATGGTGTGGTGTTTTTTCAATTTGTGCAACCCGCTGAAAATCTTTCCACAGTCAGTTCACTGGAAGTCTCTCAGTCGGGTGTGTGTAGTGTGGGTCTCGGTGCTTTTCCAGTCACACTGATGTTTCCACAGTCAGTTCACTGGAACTCTCTCACTCGGTTGTGTGTTGTGTGGGTCTCGGTGCTTTTCCAAGTCACGCTCACATTTAAAATCTTTTGAAGCCGACAGATCAGACAAATATTTCTCCTTCTCGTCGATGATATTCAGAGCCCGATGATATTCGGATTAGAAGGAATCGAGCGAGTTTGTCACATCGAGACGTGATGTTTGAGATTTCTGTCTATAATTCCTCCCCTTCCAATATCCTTTAAAAACAATTTTCAAAAGTCATCATTGTTAGTACAGGATAGAAATTCAGAACAGACAATTCTAGTTTCTATGGAACATTATTTAGTCTCTCGTTTTCCAAAAGCTGTAAATCTCCATCCCACACAATCTCCCTCCATTCTCACTCTGCTGTATCTAATATTCATCCTCCCATTTCTCCTGAAGGTGCTGATTCAGGCTGATTAACAGATCCAAGCTCAGCTCACTGCTTCCTGACCAGGACACAGAGATTAAAATAGGAGCAAGAGTAGGCCATTCGGCCCACCGAGTCTGCTCATCCATTCAATGAGATCCTTGGCCGATCTACCTCAGCGCCATTTTCCCACACGATCCCCATATCCCTTGATATCTTCAACATCTAGAAACCTATCAATATTTGTCTTGAGCATACTTGATGACTGAGACTCCACATTCCTCTGGGGTAGAGAATTCCAAAGCTTCACCACATCCTCAAGTGAAAAAATCCCTCCTCATCTCAGCTTTCTCTCTATTTTCCTGCCTGAACCCCATAACCCTTAAGTCCATTGTCAATAAAATATCTGTCTAACTTGTGCTTTAATATATTCAATGACACCCCCCTTGACTCCACTGCTCCCTGTGGAAGAGAAATCCAAAGACTAACCTTCAGAACATAATATTCTTTATTAGTGTCACAAGTAGGCTGACATTAAGTCTGCAATGAAGCAACTGTGAAAAGCCCCTATTCGCCGACACCTGTTCGGGGACACAGAGGGAGAATTCAAAATGTCCAATGTCATCTAACAGCACGTCTTTTGAGACTTGTGGGAGGAAACCGGAGCACCGGGAGGAAACCATGCAGACATGGGGAGAACGTGCAGACTCTGCACAGAGTGACCCAAGCCGGGGTCAAACCCAGGTCCCTGGTGCTGTAAAGCAACACTGTGTGACGGTCCACTACATCAGATATATCTCTTCCCAATATTAATTTACTGCCCCCTTAAACGTCAGCCATCTCCTGGGGAAACCAGCCCTTAAATTGGGAACATTAGGAAAGGGACCATCCTTTTAGCCAGACAAATAAATGAATCAAGCTGAGGGACACTGCAGTCTGATGCAATAACCCTCGGGCACTAGGACCTGGCCGGGTGAGACTACGTAGCCTCGCAGACGTCACCGCACCCGCGCATGCGCGCCGCTCCATTTGAATCAAGATGGCGGCTGTTGAATTATGCCTGATATCAGGAAAAGACCCGAAGCTGCAAACGCAGGACCTACAGGTACGTCTTCCTGGTTTAGGGCCTTCACTCGGTGTTTAGAAACTCTCTCACTTCAGAGTGGGCTCTATCGCTTCCTCCAGATTTCCGCATCCTTACCCGCTGCCCACGAGGCAAAGAAGCGTCTCTTTCCCAGGCGCCACCACACGCCGCGCATACTCCAACTACTCCCGGAAATGCGCCTGCGCACTGCTGTCCTGCGGTGTCGATCGGGGACATTCACCACCGCGGCGAATGCCGGGTAATGGAAGCGCCATTGATTATCCCAATTAGTGACTAGTGATTTCTGTTTGCTATGATGTGAAGATTGGGCGAGTGTGATAAAAATCATACATAAATCCAAGTAAGAGGGAGACATGTGACGTAGTGGTCAGCAGTGGGACTAAGGCGCTGAGGACCTAAGGCGCATGCTGGACTGGAATTGTGTTCATTGCTTTCTGTAGTTTCTGATGGTCTTGGGCTGAGCAGTTGCCACAGCAGGTTGTGATGCAGCCAGATAGGATGTTTTCCTAGCATGTTTTCCTGTATCTGTAAAAATCGTAAGACTCAACGTGAACATGCTGGATTTCCATAGTTTCCTGAGGAAGTATCATAGATATCATAGAGTTTACAGTGCAGAAGGAGGCCATTCGGCCCATCGAGTCTGCACTGGCTCTTGGAAAGAGCACCCTACCCAAGGTCAACACCTCCACCTTGTCCCCATAACCCAGTAACCCCACCCAACACTAAGAGCAGGTTTGGACACGAAGGGCAATTTATCATGGCCACTCCACCTAACCTGCACATCTTTGGACTGCGGGAGGAAACTGGAGCATCCGGAGGAAACCCACGCACACACGGGGAGGATGTGCAGACTCCGCACAGACAGTGACCCAAGCCGCAATTGAACCTGGGACCCTGGAGCTGTGAAGCAATTGTGCTACCCACAAGGCTACAGGCGCTGTTATGCTTTCCTGGTCGTAGCGTCGATGTGGGAAGCCCTATCCATCTAATATTGGAAAATAGATATCTAACGAGAGGGAAGTCAATTTGTGTATCCTTTTTAGCGTGGCCAATCCACCTACCCTGCACATCTTTGGGGCTGAGATCCATGCAGACACAGGGAGAACAATTTATGTATCCTTAATGAACATCAATATGCAGAGAGGAAGATGAAAAGCCTTTAAACATCTCACTTGGCACAGAACTGTCTGAAACTCGAAACAGGAGCTTTAGGAAATCAAAGTACTGACAAATAGCCAACTGCCCAGTTGATGGAAGACATTCTTAAAATATAAATTTTTGGACCTTAGTTCGAATCCTGGCTTGGGTCATTGTCTGTGCGGAGTCTGCACGTTCTCCCCATGTCTGCGTAGGTTTCCTCCGGGTGCTCCGGTTTCCTCCCACAGTCCACGGGTTAGGTGAAATGGACATTATGAATTCTCCCTCAGTGTACCCGAACAGTAACTTCATTGCAGTGTAAGCCTATTTGTGACACTAATAAAAAAAAAGACATTCACTCACTTGACTGAGCAACTCAGGTTCCAGCCCTCATGTCTGGTGACTGACCTCACTGCTCCCTTGCCCTTCTGGCCTCTGAGCTCCTCTTGCTGCTGTTTCCCAGGACAATCAGTGTCCACTCTCCTACATTACTCTGTCTGATCGAGTTCAGAGGCTCAGAGGAGGAAAGAAATGAGAACATGAATCTGAATTCAGAAATTCAGTTGAAGAAACATGATAAACTGAAGGATTTAAGTCACAGTATTTGATTGCAATTAATATATTAATTTTGTCTGACACTTATGCGGAATGGAAGCAAATTATGTTTGTTATTTTATATTGTTCTTCTTTTCTATGGTTTTAACACATCATCTTTCTTTTTTCTTACATTTAAATGGTGGACCATGCTACCCAGAATTCTCTGCATGGGCGAATACAGATATTTTAGTTTATTAACAACTCCATATTACAAAAGAACACAGCTGAATACAAAACAATCAGCAATACAGGAAAAATATCCACAATACACCAAAACTAGACATTCTGAATTCTCCCTCAGTGTACCCGAACAGACGCCGGAATGTGGCGACTCGGGAATTTTCGGAGTAACTTCATTGCAGTTAATGTAAGCCTACTTGTGACAATAAAGATTATTGTTACAAAACAGAAACCAATGAATAATCAACAAGAAAACAAAACCACCAGATTTCACGCCAGCACACGCCCACCACTACATCAGCAGAAAGGCTCCCAAACAAGCAGCACAGACCGCTGGAAAAGGACACACTGATATGGGGCATGGCGGAAGGGAGAGAGAGAGAACACCCATCCCAAGTGGGAGCACAGTTCAACCCAGAAACAGTCGTTTATGTGAGTGCATCCTATCTTAGTGGGCAGCACGGTAGCATTATGGATAGCACAATCGCTTCACAGCTCCAGGGTCCCAGGTTCGATTCCGGCTTGGGTCACTGTCTGTGTGGAGTCTGCACATCCTCCCTGTGTGTGCGTGGGTTTCCTCCGGGTGCTCCGGTTTCCTCCCACGGTCCAAAGATGTGCAGATTAGGTGGATTGGCCATGATAAATAGCCCTTAGTGTCCAAAATTGCCCTTAATGTTGGGTGGGGTTACTGGGTTATGGAGATAGGGTGGAGTTGTTAACCTTGGGTAGGGTGCTCTTTCCAGGAGCCGGTGCAGACTCGATGGGCCGAATGGCCTCCTTCTGCACTGTAAATTCTATGTTCTATCTTAATCAAAAAGACTGGAATGCGCATGTACAGAAAGGCTGAGCAGACCATTTAAAAGCAGGATGGGCATTGGATGCAGAAGCAATTTGGGCTGGAGTGGAGATAGAGGAGATGCTGCTGGGTTTAACCTATTGGACTGGGATTTAGGAGGACGAACAGGCCATTCGGCCCTCCAATCCAGTTCCACCATTCAATATAATTAGGGCTGATCTGGTTGTGGTCTCAGTTCCCCTTGCCTGTCTGCACCACCAACATCATCACCCAGAACCATTGACTCCCTTGTCTATCAAAAATCTATCATCCAACAGTGCCTTAAATAAATTCAATACCCCAGCCTCCACTGTTCTCTGGGGAATTCCACAGACTAATGAACCTCGGAAACAAAAACATTATCCTCATTTTAGCCTTCACGTTCTTCCCATCTCTCATTCTTAAAGCGTGTCACCTCATTCTAGTCTTTCCCATGGGTCCAAAACCGTCCTCATTTTCTTCCTCCTCTGAACCCCATCAGACAGAGTAATGTAGGAGAGAGGACACTGATTGTCTTGGGAAAGGTGTGTAATCGGCGGGGCTTCGTTGTCTATTCCCGGCCTGGTCCTAGTGCCCGAAAAAGCATCGTTCTGGCAACAAGATAAACAACTTCACCCATCCCCAGGCTGCAGTCGCTAAGAGTGCATGAAGCCATGGATATACTCAGGGTGAGAGGTTACAGCCTCTGTATAGTTTCCTGAAGGGGCTGCTCCTCAACTTTGGTTACACTTGAGCCCCAGGCTCCTAATCTTTGGCTGTCCAGTGTGGAGGAGGCTGGGTAAATCAGAAGTACTTCTCCTGGACCTGTTCTTGGATCAGGTTAACACAGAAATTTGTTGAACCTCAATGAGCAGTTTCTCTGGAGGTTGGGCGCCTGTCAGACTGCCTTACAACGTTTCATTGAAAGGGAGCAGTGGTGTCCACTGGTACGCTTGCTACCTTCCACAACTGGTGGGAAACATGGTAAAGAGCAACTCCAAAACACTGGAAGCAACATTCTGGTTTAGTTAGGAAGCTTCCCTTTGATTTTGTTGCTAATTTTGTCTTCTTTCAGTTTGTTTGGACCACTTATTTGGGGTAACAAGCGATAAAAGATTAGTCCACAGAAACTGGAATTGTCTATTCTGAATTTCTATTGCTATACAGTGATGATGTTTTTAAACTTCTTTTACAGGGTATTAGGAGAAAGAATTTTGCAAGTGGAAACTCAAACAAAACATCGCAGAGATGTAACAGAATCATTCACTACATCAAAATCTGAATAACATCGGAGAATGTGGAAGGAGAAATGTTTGTCTGTTCTGCCTGTGGGAAAAGATTTCAAACATCAGTGTGACTGGAAAAGCACCGAGACCCACACAACACACACCCAAGTGAGAGAGTTCCAGTAAACTGACTGTGGACAGAGCTGTTCTTGAAAATACAGAAAAATGTGTCATTTGAAACATGGAAGTCTGGCAATATCTGGTTTGAGAGGGTACAGGGAAAGATCCCACAAAAGGTTCATAGCAGCTGCAAAGAGCAGGGTTGTAAAATGCAGATTCTTGCTCACAAGCAGGTTTTAGAAAACACACAGGTTTCATGTGGTAAGCTAAAACAATGGCTCACACCTTCATGGAATGTAACTATCTCAGGAAGCATCTGAAAAAGCATGGATGAGAGTTTCAATTGCATTAAGTGACGAATGTTTAAAATAGGCAAGTCTTTCAAGTCATAACCAAGTTAAATTTTAGCATACAGCTAAAAGCAAAGTTTCACACCTTAATTGAAATAAACTCTCTTAGTAAACAGCTGGAAAGGATGGAAGATGCCCAGTCGAATTTGGTGTCAATTTTAAAGTGTAAAATTCTACGAACATCAAGTCAATTAAAAGAAAATTGGAGACGACCTGTCTACGAGAAACATCATTTAAGTCAAAATCAAAGGCAAAGTTATGAGCTGGGGACAATTGGAAAATTAAACGATTCGAAATCACAGAAATAAAAGTTAACTATTGAAACCAAAGCATTTTTTAATCAGATCTGAGAGGAGACGATATGTCCAAAATGAATAATTAGTTGTAGTAAGATGTTTACATCAAAGATACTTTTAAACTATCAAAGTGAAACAAGCCCATTTACAATAAAGTCGTTAAAACTTAATAACTCTCAGAAAGAGAATATAAACCCAGGGAGCAGAAGCAGAACAGCACCAGCAACAGGAGAGAAGGGGAGGAGAACTCAGAGAGAGAAAGAGAGAGAGCTCGGTCATGGGAAAGACAAGGCAAGCAGCCGAGTTTAAACAGTTATACATCTAAGGAAGACTAGAATTTAAACAGGAGTCAGAGTCAACTTAGAGATAGCTAGCAGAGCCAGCTCTCACAGCTCGGTGCATGGGAAGAACAGGACACAGCAACCGAGTTCACCAGCGAATACAACCCAAGAAGACCAGAATTTAAAGAAGATTGAGTGTCGTGGGCCTGAAGGTCCCTTCAACCAACCAGCAGCCAGAAGCAAGATCTTTTTTCCTTTCTGTAAAGAAAGTGTTTGCAGCTTTTAAAAGAAAAAATATAATAATAAAAATAACTTAACCTGAAAAAGTGGTTATTAGCTTACTTCACTTCCTTAATAACGCAGGACCCAGGACATCAATGCTGTTAAGGGGTAAGTAGGTAAAATTCTTCGGTGAAGGTATGGGTTATACCGGGGGATAACTTGAAAAGATAGTTTGACCTGAATAGCACCCACAGAAGCCTGCATTGGAGTCAGAGAGTGAGAATCCCTGTTCACCATTTAGAATATCAACCTTTTTTTTTGGTATAGGGGGAATTCTAAGAATAGTGGTGAGTTTTAACTTCAGAGCTTTAACCAGTTACACAGTCTGAAAAAAATAAAAACATTCACAGAGGGGAGAAACCGTACACATGTTCTGTGTGTGGATCAGGCTTCAACTGATCACCCAACCTGTGGAGACACAACAAATCCAGCACCATGGAAGTGTGATGACTGTGGGAAGGGATTCAATTATCCATCCCTGCTTGAAAATCATCGACGCAGTCACACTGGGGAGAGGCCATTCATCTGCTCCATATGTGGGAAAGGCTTCATTCAGTCCTCCCACCTGCTGACACACCAGCAAGTTCACATTGACGAGAGGCTCTTTCACCCCTCAGGCTGTGATAACAACTCTAAAAGCTCCGAGGACCTGGTCACGCACCAGGTTGTTCCCACCGAGAGACAATTCAGTTGCTCTCACTGTGCAAAGCAGTTCATACGATCACAGACACTCATTGAACATGAACGTACTCACACTGGGGAGAGACCATTCACCTGCTCTGTGTGTGGGAAAGGATTCACCCGATCAGCCTACCTCACTACACACCGACTAGTTCACACGGATAACAGACCTTTCAAATGTACTGAATGTGAGAAGAGTTATAAAACCACAAGTGAATTGCTGATACACCAGAGAGTCCACACTGGGGAGAGGCCATTCACCTGCTCTAAATGTGGGAAGGGATTCTCACGATCATCCCACCTTGCTAAACACCAACTGGTTCACACGGATAAAAGACTTTTCAAATGTTCTGAATGTGAGAAGATTTACAAAACCTCAACCGATCTGCTAACACACCAGCGAGTTCACAATGAGGAGAGGCCATTCAGGTATACTGTGTGTGGGAACGGATTCACTCTGTCGTCCAGCCTCCAGAAACACCAGCGAGTTCACACTGGGGAGATGTCATTACCTGCTCCACGTGTGGGAAGGGATTCATTCATCCATCCAATCTTCTGACACACTAGCGAGTTCACACTGGGGAGAGGCCGTTTCTTTGCTCTGACTGTGGGAAGACATTCATCCACTCGTCCCACCTCTTGAGACACCAGAGAGTTCACAAGGAACAACTGGAATTGGATTCTGTTGTTAATGCTGCTGTTAATCACATCCAGGACTGAACATGTTCATTCTGACAGTTGGAGAATGTTCATGCTGATGTTAATTTTGTTGCAGATTAATATTCTGATATGTGTCAAATTAATTTATGTTTTTTCAGATACACAGCAGAGACAGTAATTTCTCCAGGATAAGAGGAAACTAATTGGTGTCCTGTTCCCGACTGCCCCATTTTAGGGTCTCTTCTCCTTTTTAATCCAGTTCTTATACCTTCAGTTACTCCCATGGACAGGTCCGAGCTCCCCATACCTTCCAGAGTGTTTCCTAACCCTCGGATCCAGGGAATGTATTGGGAACACTCCCGGGACCACAAACACAAGAGCCAGTCTTTTGGACTGAGAGCCAGCCTTTTGGACTGATGTACTGAATCTCATCATGAAGGGTGGGATGTTTGCAAAGCCTCCTCTTCCTGTGGTTACACTTTGGGCTGAAATTAATGAAGCCACAGATCTCTGTTTGGGAAGTGGATCATTGTAAACAGGAGTTTAGGGTTACATTGTGCAGGAAGAGAAACAGAAACCAAAACCGCACAAGAGGCTGAGTTGTTGCTGATTTTACTGAACTCCTTTCCCAGCATATTCTAAACTAACTAGTCTGTAATTGCTGGAACCGTCCCTTTTGAACAAGTGCAGAACATTTGCAACTCTCCAGTCCTCTGGCACCCCCCGGAATGACTGGGAGATTATTGCCAGCACTCCTGTAATTTACATTCTCACTTCAACACTTCCTCAATTTTGAACCGATCTAGGGACAGGGTTTCCTAATCTGTCTCCATGCCCTGGGTAGTGTTCTAACCCTACAGGAGGCCCAGGGATCTGCAACCTCAGAGTCCCAATGGCCTCACCTGAGTATTATTTACCCAGGTGATGGGAGGGGGAGCTGCCCCACTTTTTCCTCGGACTGCTGGAACATAAATATCCCGACCCAGGTGTGGGCCGACGCCGGAGACCCTTTGGTGATAGAAGATGTAAATAGTAAGAGGAATAAATCTAAAATTTTCTACGTCATCGCTTCCGAGTGGTTGCTTGCCTGAGACTTTACAGATAGCATCTATCTCCTTGGTAAAGACTGAGTTTAGTTTTATTTTGAACAAGGTGACTCGATCTTTCTTCATGTGTATGAGGGGGATGAGGAAATTATCAGCCATGAATGAATGGTGGAGTAGACTCGATCGGCCGAGTGGCCTAATTCTGCTCCTATGTCTTATGTCTTGTGATCATTGATAATTTCAAAGTAATACCTGTTTCTGTAGCGCATTTAAACCTGCTGTCTTTATTTTAGAAAGGATTTCTCTGATGGATGTTGTTTGGAAAGTTATCCAGGGTTATCTATAGAGTACTGTAGTATTTTTGCGGGGGAGGTGGTCAGGATTGGTAGTTCAGCAATTGTTCACTGTTTATAAAATGTTAACTGGGTTCATGGAATAAACATTGTTTTGTTTTAAACATACTTTAGCTCTCTGTTACACCACACCTGTAGAGTGGGCCCTGGTGCTCCCCATAACCACAATCTATTTAAAGTTGTGGGTCAGATGGACTCCATGATGCACTTTGGGGTTCTCTAAACCCTGGCCCATAATAGGCTGGATTCTCCGATCGCCAGAATCGCACCTAACATTTGGGACACTAAGGGGCACCTTAGCCTGAGCAATTCACATCTTTGGACTATGGGAGGAAACCGGAGCACCTGAAGGAAACCCACGCAGACACGAGAGGAATGTACAAACTCCACACAGTCAGCCCAGACTGGAATTGAAGCTCCCTGGCACTGTGAGGCATCAGTGCGAACCACTGTGTCACCGTGCCGCAGTGTCAGAGGGCAGAATCGCCAGAATCGCATTCGGCGATCGGCCGGACAATCCATTTTTACGCTGGAATCAGAGGGGGCACCGTTTTTCCGATGTACCGCCCCCCTAAAACGGGATACTCGAGGAGTACGCTGCACGCCGTATGGACAGCGCCAGGACACCACCCGGGATCCTCCCCTGATGCTCCGCCCCCGATTGTCCGACTCCCTGATGGTGTGGGACACGTGTCCTCACAACTTTCAGGGACCTTATGTGGTGGCTGTGGATTGTGTCCAGCGCTGTCACTGTTGGGGGGTGGGGAGCCGTTCCGCTGGCAGGGCAGGCTTCGGCAGGGGCTGGGGGGATGGTCTGGGGTGGCGAGGGGGGGGGGGGGGGCTGGGGGGGTGGTCTGGGGATGGCGAGGGGGGGTTACAGGGGGGCAGATTTTGGCAAGCCGGGTCCGCACGTGGCCAGTACCATGCTGTACGGTGCGGCCGTCACAGGCCACAGCCCTGCGCATTCACGGCCATTGACCCAGCCATTCTGCAGCGTATCCGCAGGTAGAGCCGGGGGCTTTATGCTGAGTGGTTGCTGACCCCCCCCCCTCCCCACCCCACCGGGCAGAAGATCGGTGTGGGGGCGGCGCTGGCTTTTGGTCGTAACGGATCCTGCTGACAGAGAATGCAGCCCATAATCGTTCATCACCAGAAAATGCTGTACATATTCACTGCTCTTATATGCTGTGTCTCACTTAATATCGGTGTCGTGAACATAGAACATACAGTGCAGAAGGAGGCCATTCGGCCCATCGCGTCTGCACCGACCCACTTAAGCCCTCACTTCCACCCTATCCCCATAACTCAATAAGCCCCTCCTAACATTTTTGATCACTAAGGGCAATTTAGCATGGCCAATCCACCGAACCTGCACATCTTTGGACTGTGGGAGGAAACCGGAGCACCCGGAGGAAACCCACGCGCACACGGGGAGAACGTGCAGACCCCACACAGTCAGTGACTCAGCCGGGAATCGAACCTGGGACCCTGGAGCTGAGAAGCAATTGTGCTGACCTCTATACTACCGTGCTGCCCTGTGTGCCTTTTCAACCACCTCATCTACCTTTCCTACTTTCAGGGATATGGGAGCCTGCACTTCAATCTCCCTCTGTGCCTCTACACTTCTCACTCATACCAGTAATATTATTTCTCTTTGCCTTGTTTGTCCGCCCCAAATGTATTTATTACTTCACAATGTTGCAGATTAATCTCCGTTTGTTACTTGTCTTACCACCTGATCAGTCGGCTGATATTTCCCTGCAGGTTCCAGCTTTCTTCCTCACAATCGCAAGACTGTCACTGTCTGAAACATGCCTCCTATGTCAAAGTTTAAATCATTGATATATACCACACAAAGCATGGAATCGTATCCTGAGAAATACTCCTCTTTGCTTCCTGCTGCTGCAGCTGATGACATTTCCTGCACGTGTGATTGTCCAGCCTATGAGAAAGATGCTGCTTTTCCCACAGGGAACTGGATGCGCATTCCACGGGACTAGGATGCCCTGCTGTGTCTTTGTTTATCTGATTATTAACTGACTGAACCAGAATCAATTTCATATTAAAATAAATGAAGGTTCATCATCTACTCACCAATCAACTTCTTCCATTGTCCTGAAGTCACCTTGTTTTATAGAATTAACTGAAATGATTATTATTATCTAAACACCTCAGAATTTAGTTTACTGAAAAATTGAGATTTCGAACTGTTGCAATCCTTTGTTAGTTAGTGTTATCGTTATCCCCTAGATTTGATTAACTTAAAATTGAATGTAACTATATGATAAATTATGAATTTATTTTAATATTTACATTACTTGATTCATGTATCCTTACTTTATAGTTGATTAATGTAGTGACCAGAACTGTACTCGGCACTCTAGCTGTGCTCTATGTTTTATAAAGTTCAAACATAATCTCCCTGTTCTTTCATTCTGGGCCTCAGACAAGAAAGAAAAGTGTCCCAAATGCCTCTTGACCACCTGATCTACCTGTCCAGCCACCTTCAGGAATCTGTGGTTTTTGAATCCAAGGTCACTGTTCCTGTATAATTCTCAGCATCATCCCGTTTATTCTTCATTCCCTTCTCTTCTTTACCCTCAAAATTCTTGATATCACACTGCTGCAGATTGAATTCCATTTGCCATTTTTCTGTCCATCTGACCCAGTCCATTGATATCTTCCTGCTGTCCATGGGTTTGTTCTGCATAATAATAATCTTTTACTGTCACAGCAGGCTGACATTAACGCTGCCACACTATGTCGCCTTTTCGGTACACTGAGGGAGATTCCAGAATGTCACCTTTAACAAGCACATCTTTCGGGACTTGTAAGAGGAAACCGGAGCACTCGGAGGAAACCCACGCATTGTCACATTAAAAACTTCTGTACCTTCTGCCAATTTCTTAATCATTGCTCCTACATTTAACTCAAAATCATTGATATATACCACAAAACTGTGGAATCCCACATGAAGTAGGCACCCAAATAAATGTCACTTCTGCATGTGATTAACAGCAGCAATAACAGCAGAATCCAAACCCTGATGCCGCCTGTGAACTTGCTGCGGTCTGAGCAGGTTGTTTGACTGAGCACATGCCTTCCACACGTGGGGCAGTTGAATGGCCTCTCCCCAGTGTGAACTTGCTGGTGTTTCAGCAGATTCTGTTTACTTTCAAATCCCTTCTCACAGTGCGAACATTTAAACGGTCTCTGATCAGTGTGAACAAGTTGGTGTTTCAGAAGATTGGATGAATCAATGAATTCCTGTCCACACACAGGGCAGGTGAACGGTCTCTCCCCAGTGTGAACTCGATAATGTCTCAGACGGTGCGCTAACTGAGTGAATCCCTTCCCGCAGATCAAGCAGGTGAATAGCCTCCCCCAGTGTGAGTGTGTTGGTGTTTCAGAAGATCCCGTTTCTTTAAAGGTTTTATCACAGTCAGAACAATTAAATGGTCTCTGATCAGTATGAATACGTTTGTGTGTCAGGAGATGGGATGACTGAGTGAATCCCTTCCCACACACGGAGCAGGTGAATGGCTTCTCCCCAGTGTGAGTGCGTTGGTGCAACAGTAAATCTTTTCTGCTTTTAAAGTTCTTCTCACAGTCAGCACATTTAAACGGTCTCTGATCAGAGTGGCCTGATGGTTGGATAAAGCAATCCAGACAGGTGAATGGCCTCTCACCAGTGTGAACATGCTGGTGTGTGTACAGGCTGGATGACTGAGTGAATCCCTTTCAACAAACAGAGCAGCTGAATGGCCTCTACCCAGTGTGACTGCATGGATGATTTTCCACTTCAGATGGATAATTGAATCCCTTCCCACAGTACCCACACTTCCACTTTTTCTACGTGGGGACGGTGTTCTTATGTCTGTCCAGGTTGGACGATGAGTTGAAGCCTCGTCCACACACAGCCTGAGTCCGGTCTCTTCCTGATGCAAATGCTGCAATATTTTTTCAGGCTCTGTGACTGGTTAAAGCTCTTTGCACAGTCAGTGTGTATGTGCCTCAGTGCTTTTCCAGTCACACTGATGTTTGCAATCTTTTCTCCCTGGCAGGACAAACATTTCTCCTTCCACATTGAAAGGCTGATAATTTTCAACTCCTGATGAATCGATAGACTCTGTTAGGACTTGACATGATGTTTGGTTTCAATCTCCCATCTGCAATCCTAATATTATGTAAAATAAGTTTACATTGAATTACTTAGATTCTACAATGCACAAACAGGCCAGTTGGTCCAACTGTTCTGCTGCTGATTATACTCGACACATCTCCTTTCATCCCATCCATCTCATCTCAGCCTGTCAGCTGATATTTCCATTCCCATCCTCATGTGCTTCTCCCATTTCCTTTTGGAAACATCCCAGCACTTTCCTCAACTCCCTCCTTGGTAACAAGTTGCACATTCTAATCCAGTGAATAAAGAAATGTGTCCATATCTCCCTCTTGGATTTATTAGTAACTCTCTTGTATTTATGACCTAGTTTATAATAATAATAATATTCATTATTGTCACAAGTAGGCTTATGCAAAGAAGTTACTGTGAAAAGCCCCCAGTTGCCACATTCCGGCGCTTGTTCGGGTTCACAGAGAGAGAATTCAGAATGTCCAATTCACCGAACAAGCACATCTTTAAGGATTTTTGGGAGGAAACCCGAGCACCCAGAGGAAACCCAAGCAGACACGGGGAGAACATGCAGCCTTTGCACAGACAGTGACCCAAGCGGGAATTGAATCTGGGATCCTCCCACTGTGAAACAACACTGCTTGTCAGCCTCCTTAGTGTCAAGCGCGAAATCAGCAAATCCAGCACCGTTTCTCAGTGCTAACCACTGTGCTACCATGCCGCCCATGTTTATTCCTGGCTCCTAGTTTTCGACTCCTTTACAATTGGCAGCATCCGCCCCACCTCTCCCCTGTCCAACCCACAGATCATTTTAAAGACTTGTGTCAGGTCACGACTGACTGACTGACTTGTTTTCTCAAGAAAATAAGGCTCAATCTGTTTATTTTTTGCCTGATAGCTGTAATCTCTGTTGACAAAAATCATCTCTATGCATCCAGGTTAGATATGGAGGAGAGGAACCTTCCTTTCTTTGTTTATGTTGGCACGTGCGCCTGCGCGGTTGCTTCTTCTGTGAAGATCCGGCACCCGAGAGCCCCGCCCCTCATTAACTGATTCCTCCAACCAATCTCCTTCTCCTCCTCTTGTTCCGGAGCTGCCGTCAATCATTGCCCGGGCATTGTGAGGTATCAAGTGAGAGGTCAGTGTCGGGGGCGGGATTTACAAATCCCGAGTGCGGCCCCAGAGCCAAATGTGAAACAATGTTATTATTGATCAATCAGCGAGTCAGCCTGAGCCTGTGGCCGCTCTCACCAACTGCAACCGTCACAATGCCCGGGTGATTGACGGCAGCTCCAGACCAGTAAGAAGAGGAGGGGCGGGACTGCAGGACCCACCCAACGACTGGTCCTCCAACCAATCGGAGTGAATGAGGGGCGGTGCCCGCTGCGATTGAAGCATGCGCAGTGTGGGTAATGGCGAAGGTGAAAGGTTGTGTCTTCAGATTCAAAATTGGTAAAAGGCGTTTTACAATCTGGAGGAAGCGAGAGATCGCGGGGGCGGGCGGAAACGTTGTGGAAAGTTGTTGAAAGCCGCAAACTTCGGAAAACTTTACGGGACCCCGTTTGTACGGAGCGGAGCTGCAGCTCCTCCTATTCGGCTCGAGTTAACGGCCGCCATCTTTATTGGATGTGCAGCAGGGCGCATGCGCGGTTCTCATCTTTGTCGGGGCGATGTTTCAATGAGTGGGAGGGGCTTGTTCCCCATTGTTCAGAATGGAGACAACTTGTCCAGCAAACTGGATTAGTGTTTGAGTCCAAGTGTTTTATTGATGATGTAAAGCGGTGGCAGAGATGGAAAGAAAAGGAAGCCAATCCTAGTGAATGAAAGAGGGACAAGTGTATTGATTAGAATTGCAACGCCTTGAGCCCTTTGTCAAAGATCGAGTGAAACACTTGGCCCACCCTTCCGCAGTCTGGTCTGCAATCATAGAATTTACAGTGCAGAAGGAGGCCATTCAGCCCATCGGGTCTCCACCGGCTCTTGGAAAGAGCACCAAGCCCACATCCCCACCCTATCTCCAAAACACAGTAACCCCACCCAACACTAAGGGCAATTTTGGACACAAAGCGCAATTTAGCATAGCCTTAACCTCTTCACTAGTCCACCCAAACCCCTTACGTTCCAGGTGACCAGCCCTGAATCAGGGGTCTCCCACCACCCCCCCCCCCCCTCCCCTTATCGGAATCAGCCATAAGGGACTATCCAGTAAATCATCAAAAAGTACGGGCCAAGGGTCCACCAAGGTGACAGCAACACACCAGCTATCAGCTAGCTAACCCATCCCACCACCCCCCCATTTCCCATCAGCGCCCGACCTAAACACACAAATTGAATCCAAACCCACCCTCCCAGGTTCCGACCCAGAAGCTAAGCTTTTTTTAAAATTTAGAGTAGCGAATTCATTTTTTCCAATTAAGGGGCAATTTAGTGTGGCAAATCTACCTATTCTGCACATCTTTGGGTTGTGGGGGTGCAATCTACGCAAACATGGGGAGAATATGCAAACTCCACACGGACAGTGACCCAGAGCCGGGATCGAACCTGGGACCTCGGCGCCATGAGGCAGCAGTGCTAACCCACTGCCTCACCATGCTGCCCCCCCCCCCCCAGAAGCTAAGCTTGTTGAACCAGCCAAAACTGGTTCAACCGCTGCAGCTTCACCCCTTCTCACTCCCATTCACCAGTCTATCTGGTGAAAATATTTTCCTGTCGGCGGCATGGTGGCGCAGTGGTTAGCACTGCTGCCTCACGGTACCCAGGACCCGGGTCCGATTCCTGCCCGAGTCACTGTCCGTGTGGAGTTTGCACATTCTCCCCATGTCTGCGTGGGTCTCACCTCCACAACCCAAAGATGTGCAGGGTAAGTGGATTGGCCACGCTAAACTGCACCTTAATTGGAAAAAAATAATTGGTTACTCTAAATTTAATTTTAAAAAGAATTGTTTCTTTCCTAATGTTCTCAATTAAAGGGGTGAGTTCCCCAGGAGATGTGTGACATTTCAGCGGAAAGTAAATTAATATTGGACAAAGATATGTCTCGTGTTCGTATATGGAACAGATTAGATATATTATTTGCGGTTCTATAATAAAGTAAACGTATTATTATTTCTCTTCTTATAATATAAGACTGTAGCTACGTTATAGATTTCCAGTCATCTCTTCCCTCAGAGGGTTGTTAGTCTTTGGATTTCTGTCCCACAGGGACCAGTTGTATCTGGGGGTCATTGAATTTATTGAAGCACGAGTTTGACATATTTTATTGACAATGCAGTTAAGGGTTATGGGGAACAGATAGGAAAATAGCATAAAAGCTGAGAATAAGCGGGATTTCTTCACTCGAGGATGTGATGAAGCTTCCGAGTTCTTTACCTCAGAGGAATATGGAGCCTCAGTCACCAAGTATGTTCAAGACAAATATTGATAGGTTTCCAGATAATGAAGATATTGACGGATATGGGGATTGTGCGGGAAAATGGTGCTGAGGGAGATCGGCCAAGGGTCTCATTGCATAGTTGAGCAGACTCGGTGGGCCAAATGGCCTACTCTTGCTCCTATTCTAATCTCTGTGTCCTGGTCAGGAAGCAGTGAGCTCACCTTGAATCTGTCAATCAGCATGAATCAGCATCTTCAGAAGAATTGGGAGGGTGAATAGTCGATACAGCAGAGTGAGAATGGAGGGGGGGGGTTGTGTGGGATGGAGATTTACAGCTTTTGGAGAACGAGAGAGGAACTAGAGTGGTCTGTCCTGAATTTCTATCCTGAACTAACAATGAAGACTTTTGTAAATTGTTTTTAAAGGATATTGGAAGAGGAGGAATTATAGACAGAAATCTCAAACATCAAGTCTCGATGTGACAAACTCACTCGATTCCTTCTGATCTGAAAACAACGGGCTCTGAATATCATTGGTGAGGAGGAGAAATGTTTGTTCGATTTGTTGGCTTCAAAGATTTTAAACATGAGTGTGACTGGAAAAGCACCGACACCCACACAACACACACCCGAGTGTGTGTCCCAGTGAACTGATTGTGGAAAGAGCTTCAACTGGTTACACAGCCTGAAAAACCATCACACCATTCACAGTGAGGAGAGACAGTGCACATATTCCGTGTACAGACAAGGCTTCCACTGATTGTCCAATCTGGGGAGACACGAGGAGACCCAAAACATGGAGAAACCATGGAAATGTGGGGACTGTGGAAAGAGATACATAGTCCCATCTAAGCTGGAGATTCATCGACGCAGTCACACTGGGGAGAGACCGTTCACCTGCTCTCAGTGTGGGCAGGGATTCACTCAGTTATCTCACCTGCAGACACACCAGCGAGTTCACAGTGCGGAGAAACCATTCACCTGCTCTCAGTGTGGGAAGGGATTTACTCAGTTATCTTACCTGCAGTCACACCAGCGAGTTCACACTGGGGTGAGGCCATTCACCTGCTCTCAATGTGGGAAGGGATTCCGTGCTCTATTCATCCTGCGGAGACATCAGCGGGTTCACACTGGGGAGAGGCCATTCACCTGCTCTCAGTGTGGGAAGGGATTTATTGATTCATCCACCTTGCAGTCACACCAGCGAGTTCACACTGGGGAGAAGCCATTCACCTGCTCTCTGTGTGGACAGAGATTCCGTGCTTCATTCACCCTGCAGAAACATCAGCGAGTTCGCACTCGGGAGAGGCCATTCACCTGTTCTCAATGTGGGAAAGGATTCATTGATTCATCCGCCCTGCGGAGACATCAGCGAGTTCACACTGGGGAGAGGCCATTCACGTGCGCACAGTGTGGGAAGGGATTCATTGATTCATCCATCCTGCGGAAACATCAACGAATTCACACTGGCGAGAGACCATTCATCTGCTTTCAGTGTGGGAAGGGATTCATTGATTCATCCACCCTGCAGAGACATCAGCGAGTTCACACTGGGGAGAGACCATTCACCTGCTCTCAGTGTGGGAAGGGATTCATTGATGCATCTACCCTGCGGAAACATCAGCGAATTCACACTGGGGAGAGGCCATTCACCTGCGCTCAGTGTGGGAAGGGATTCATTGATGCATCTACCCTGCGGAAACATCAGCGAGTTCACACTGGGGAGAGGCTATTCACCTGCTCTCAGTGTGGGAAGGGATTCACTCAGTTATCCACCCTGCAGACACACCAGCAAATTCACACTGGGGAGAAGCCATTCACCTGCTCTCAATGTGGGAAGGGATTCACTCGGTTATCTCACCTGCAGGTACACCAGCGAGTTCACACTGGAGAGAAGCCATTCACCTGCTCTCAGTGTGGGAAAGGATTCACACAGTTATCCAGCCTGCAGGTACATCAGCGAGTTCACACTGGAGAGAAGCCACTCACCTGCTCTCAGTGTGGGCAGAGATTCCGTGCTTTATCCACCCTGCAGACACACCAGCGAGTTCACACTGGGGAGAAGCCATTTACCTGCTCTCTCTGTGGGAAGGGATTCACTCAGTTATCCTGTCTGCAGACACACCAGCAAGTTCACACTGGGGCGAGACCATTCACCTGCTCTTAGTGTAGGAAGGGATTACATAGAAACATGGAAAGGGGGAGCAAGAAGAGACCATTTGGCCCTTTGCCCCTGCTCTGCCATTCGTTATGATTGTTAATTCCTGGTTAATTTGCTGTCAGTCTAGATTCAATAAAATCTAAGATGGATTTGCAGGTATCATATCATTTAATAATAACTAACTTGCAAGGCTGCATCAATCCATAGGACCTGCAGAACACACATACTGTCTTCTGCAGCATCCAGGAGCAAGAGACTCTCAAACAAAGGAAGTCTGGAGATATACTTCAAATTACATCAAGATTCGCATACAAACTTCCCATTGGTCATTTTACACACCTCCTGACCTGGCCCTATATCCTAATTGGCTCTCTTTATCCTGGGCACATTTTTAACCCAGCATCCTTTTCACTATTCTCCACAAAGCTACCATCCCCCGAGCCATGCTTTGTTCTCTGTCTGTGAACACATTACCCTCAGGGTCCTACTGTCCATCCTATTTGTTTGCTCACTTCCTCATGATCATGGTTTATCATCCCACTCAATATCTTAATCCCGCTTTCCCCTCCATATCCTTTAATCCCCTTCGCCCTCAGCGCTATATCTAATTGCTTGTTGAAAACATACAATGTATTGGCCTCAACTATTTCCCGTGTTAAAAAATTCCACAAGAGGCAGCACGGTGGCCTAGTGGTTAGCACAACCGCCTCACGGTGCTGAGGTCCCAGGTTCAATCCCGTGTCTGTGTGGGTTTCGCCCCCACAAACCCAAAAATGTGCAGAGTAGGTGGATTGGCCACGCTAAATTGCCCCTTAATTGGAAAAAATAATTGGGTAATCTAAATTTATAAAAAAAAGAAAAAAAAAAACTCCACAAGGTCACCACTCTCTCGTTAAAGAAATATCTCCTCATCTGTGTCTAAATGGTCTCCCCCGTATCCTCAGATTGCGACCTCTTATTCTGTACACACCCACCATCGGGAAAATCAAGTCCTGTTAGAATATTATGAGCGATCATAACATGATCATTTTTATCACGATGGAGAGTGAAGTTGTTGATTCGGAGACTTGGGTGCTGAATCTTAATAAAGGGAACTATGAAGATATGAGGCATGAGTTGGCCTTGATAGATTATGGAGAGTTAATTAAAGGGATGACAGTCGATAGGCAACAGCAAACATTCAAGGACCGCATGGGGGAACTACAGCAACTGTTGATTCCTGTCTGGCACAAAAGCAAAATGGGTAAGAGGGCCAATCCATGGCTTACAAAGGAAATTAGAAATAGTATGCGATCCAAGGAAGAAGCATACAGATTGGCCAAGAAAAATAATAGGTCTGAGGATTGGGTGCAGTTTAGAATTCAGCAAAGTAGGACAACGGGATTGATTAAGAAGGGGAAAGTACAGTATGAAAGTAAGCTTGCAGGGAACATAAAGACTGACACTCAGAGTTTCTATATGTGAAGAGAAAGAGATTGGTAAAGAGAAATGTAGGCCCCCTACAGACAGAAACAGGGGAATGCTTAATAAGGGGCAAAGAAATGGCTGAGCAATTGAATACGTACTTTGGTTCTGTAGAGAGAAAGCAGGGAATTATGGACCAGTAAGCCTAATATCGGTAGTGGGGGAAATTCTTGAATCCATTATCAAGGGCTTTGTAGCGGAACATTTGGAAAGTAGTGGCAGGATCAGTCAGAGTCGGCATGGATTTATGAAGGGGAAATCATGCTTGACAAATCTATTGGAATTCTGTGAAGATGTAACCAGTACAGTTGACAAGGGGGAGCCAGTCGATGTGGTATATTTGGACTTTCAGAAGGCGTTTGACAAGTTCCGCATGAGAGATTATTGTGCAGAATTAAAGCGCATGGGATTGGGGGAAGTGTATTGAGGTGGATAGAAAACTGGTTGGCAGAGAGGAAACAAAGAGTAGGAATTAATTGGCCCTTTTCAAATTGGCAGGCAGTAACTAGTGGGGTACCACAGGGATTGGTGCTGGGACCCCAGCTATTCACAATATATATTAATAATTTGGATGAGGGAACAAAATGTAACATCTCAAAGTTTGCAGATGATACCAAGTTGGGTGGGAAGGTGAACTGTGACGAGGATGCAGGGATCCTGCAGCATGATCTGGACAGGTTGGGCAAGTGGGCAAATCAATGGCAGATGCAGTATAATTTGGATAAGTGTAAGGTTATTCACTTTGGAAGCAAAAACAGGAAGGCAGATTACTACCTGGATGGTTGTAAATTGGGAGAGGGAAGTGTGCAGCGGGACCTGGGTGTCCTTGTGCACCAGTTGCTGAAGGTAAGCATGCAGGTGCAGCAGGCGGTCAACAAGGTTAATGGTATGTTTTGTTTAAGATAAATAGAGTACTCAATTATTTTTTTCTCAATTACGGGGCAATTTAGCATGGCCAATCCACCTAACCTGCACATCTTTGAGTTGTGGGGCTGAAATCCAAGCAGACATGGGGAGAATGTGCAAACGCCACAGTGACCCAGGGCCGGGATTCAAACCTAGGTCCTTAGCGTTGCAGTCCCAGTGCTAACCACTGCGCCACATGCCCGGCTAATGGTATGTTGGCCTTCATTGCGAGAGGTTTCGAGTACAGAAGCAGGGATGTGTTGCTGCAATTGTACAGGGCCTTGATGAGGCCACACTGAAAATAGTGTGTGCAGTTTTGGTCTCCTTCTCTGAGGACGGGTGTTCTTGCTTTCGAGGGAGTGCAGCGAAGGTTTACCTGGCTGATTCCAGGGATGGCAGGACTGTCATATGAGGAGAGATCGATGAGGTTGGGATGGTTCTCGCTGGAGTTCAGAAGAATGAGGGGGGATCTCATAGAGACTTTAAAATTCTAACAGGACTAGACAGGGAAGATGTTACCAATGATGGGGGTGTCCAGAACCAGGGGTTCTGAGATTCATTTTTTCCAATTCAGGGGCCTGAGGATTCAGGGTAAACCATTTCGGACAGAGATGAGGAGACATTTCTTCACCTAAAGAGTGGTGAGCCTGTGGAATTCATTACCACAGGAAGTAGTTGATGCTAAAACATTGAATATATTCAAGAGGCGGCTGGATATAGCACTTGGGGAGAATGGGATCGAAGGCTTTGGGGAGAAAGCAGGATTAGGATATTGAGTTGGCTGATCAGCCATGATCATGATAAAAGGCGGAGCAGGCTCAAAAGGCCTCATGTATCTATATGTATTATAGGTTTCTATGAGAGCCCCCCTCATTCTTCTGAAAGCCAGAGAATACAATCCTAACTGATTCCATTTCTCATACGTCAGTCCCACCATCCCAAGAATCAGTCTGGTAAACCTTCGCTGCACTCCCTCTCAAGCAAGAAGATCCTTCCTCCGATAAGGAGACCAAAACTGCTCACAATATTCCAGGTATGGCCTCGCCAAGGCCCTGCACAATTGCTGCATGATATCCCTGCTCCTGTCCTCGAATCCACTCACAATGAAGGCCAGCATAGCATTTGCCTTCTTTACCGCCTGCTGTAGCTACATGTTTACCTTCAGTGACTGGTGTACGAGGATACCCAGGTCCTGTTGCACATTCCCCTCTCCTAATTTATGGCCATTCTACGTGGCCTGGCCGACACGTGACTCCAGATCCGCAGCAATGTTGTGGTTGATTTGTAAGTGTCCCTTGAAATAACCTCGCAAGACACGCAGTTCAAGGGCAATTGGAATGAGCAGTAAATGCTGGTCCAGCCAGTGACCCCCACCTCCCATGAGTGAATAATTTTTAAGGCGGCTCATTGTTCAATCTGAACATTAGTCAGAAACTGTCTCTGTGATTGGATTTGATTTATTGTCACATGTACCGAGGTACAGTGAAAAGTATTGTTCTGCGTACAGTCCAGACATGAAACAATCTAGGACATCCGATAAATACACAATGTAAATACATAGACACAGACACCGTGTGAAGCATACTGAGTGTAGTACTACTCAGTAGATAACCTGTGTATGTATAAACCAAGTGTATAAATTACATATTAATGTATTAATTAGCTACAAGTCTGTAACATGATTAAATAAGTAGTGATCCTTAATTGAGTTAAAATTAATTAAACAATAATGAATCAGTAGTTCGAGTAAAAGTCTGAGTTTTATTTGTTGTAAAAATATAAAAGCTTAATCGCTGTGTATATAAAGAATGTGCGATGAGGATAAATGTACCGGCAAGGGAGACCTTCCAACTCTGATTAGCCTCAACATTTGAAACTGTTTGAATAAGGGGTTGTACAGAATCAGATAAAGGGATAGTATGAAACTGTTCAATTGTATTCCTGTCAAAGGTAATGAGAGAAGGTGGTGTCAGTAATTAAAGATCCAATTAAATTAAACTGGTGCCCAATTAACCAATGGTCATGTTACCACAGCCCCAACTCTGACATGAGGTAATGGTCACTTTGGGGGTAAAAGTCGAGTTTCCGAAGGTCTTCCTTGCTGGCCAAGTACTGAAGACTCTCGAGGCCGGGTTCCAAGGAAATTAGTGTCAAAGAAGGAGCCAGGGAGGGTTACGCTTCCACAGACTGGTCACCACCTTGAAGTAAACGTAAATGTCTTAAAGTTAGTCAGTAAAGTTTCTCTTTAAAAAACCTCCTTTTTAAATTTACTGTCCAGAATTCTGCCTTTGCTTTAATTGGTTAAAGTCTTGTCTGAACCAAAGCAAATTTATTAATTGGGGATGTCTGAAATCAATTAAGGATCAGAAAGCATCAATCTTCAATTTAAAACTTGCACTTCTGCAGCGCCTTTCATAACCCCAGCATGTCCCAAAGAGCTTCTGAAGTGTCGTCACTGTTATAGGAAATGCAGCAGCCAATTTCCACAAAGCAAGATGCCACACACAGCAATGTGGCAATGAGCAGATGATCTGATTTCGGTGATGTTGATTTTTAAAAAAAATACATTTTGTTAAAGTTTTGTAATTTTATAATAATAAGTGACAACAGTAAACAATGCAAATCCACATAAAACATTACGCATCTCCATCCCTAACAAGTCCCTCCTACCCTCAACAGAGAAATCCTAACTATCCCCCTTTAAGTTTTTTGCCTGTGCTGACAGCTAATTTTCTCTAAAGAAGTCGACAAATGGCTGCCACCTCCTGATGAACCCGAGCGTTGACCCTCTGAGGGCAAACTTGATTTTTCAAGACTGAGAAACCCAGCCACGTCGCTAACCCAGATCTCTGATTCCGGGGGCTTCGAGTCCCTACACGCTAGCAATATCCGTCTCCGGGCTACCAGGGAGGCAAAGGCCAAGACATCAGCCCCTCTCGCCCCCTGGACTGCCGACACTCCAAAATCCGCCACCTCTGGGCTCAGCACCACCCGTGTTTTTAGGGCCGTGGACATGACATCTGTAAAACCCTGCCAGAATCCCCCAAGCTTCAGGCAGGCCCAGAACATATGGACATGACTAGCTGTCCCCCCCCCCCCCCCCCCCCCCCACCACCTCTCCTCTACCCCAAGAAACCTGCTCATCCAGGCCACCAGCATGTGTGCCCGGTGAACGGGGCAGCACGATGGCACAGTGGTTAGAATCGCTGCCTCACGGCGCCAAAGTCCCAGGTTCGATCCCGGCTCTGGGTCACTGTCCGTGTGGAGTTTGCACATTCTGCCTGTGTTTGCGTGGGTTTCGCCCCCACAACCCCAAGATGTGTAGACTAGGTGGATTGGCCACGCTAAATTGCCCTTATTTGGAAAAAATAAATTGGGTAATCTAAATTGGTTTTTAAATGTCTGCCCTGTGAACGACCATAAATTGTATCAGGCTGAGCCTGGCACATGATGAGGACGTATTGACTCTGCTCAAGGCATCCGCCCACAGACCTGCCTCTATCTCTCCCCAGAGCTCCTCTTCCCATTTGCACTTTAGCTCCTCTATCCGAGTTTCCCCTGACTCCATGAGTTCTTTGTAGATATCCGATCCCTTTCCCTCTCATAACGTTTAAGAGCCTTCTGACATTGGCCGTAAGTTGCCTGCCCTTCACAAACCCCATCTGGTCTTCCCTTATCACCTCAGGGACACAGCCCTCTCGCCTTGAGGCCAATATTCTGGCCAACAGTTTGGCATCCACGTTCAATAGGAAGATTGGCCTATATGACCCGCATAGCTCAGGGTCCATCACCCGCTTCCGGATCGAGGCCTGTGACATTGTTGGGGGAAGGGCACCCTGCTCCCTTGCCTCATTAAATACCCTCACCAGCAGCGGGCCCAGCATCTCCGAGAACTTCTTATAAAATTAAACTGGGTAGCTGTCCGATCCCGGGGCCTTACCCAATGCCTGGCCCCAGCCCTTCTACTATTTCTTCAATTCCAATCGGGGCTCCCGACCCCTCCACCAGTCCTTCCTTCGGACTTCAACTCACCCAGAAACTGCCTCATCCCTTCTACCCCAGCTGGGGTTCTGACTCGTATAACTTGCTATAAAACTCCTTAAACACCCCATTCACCCCTGATGGGTCCAAGACCGGGTTCCCACCTCTGTCCTTCACTCTTCCAAGCTCCCTGGCCGCCTCCCTTTTCCTCAGCTCGTGCGCTAGCATCGTACTGGCCTTCTCACCATACTCGTATACCGCTCCCCCCTTGACTTCCTCAGTTGCTCCTCCGCCTTCCCTCCAGATAACAGCTCAAACTCCATTTGTAGCCCCTGCCACTCCTTCAATAACCCCGCCTCCGGATATGTCCTGTCCACCTGGAGTATTTCCCCAACTACCCTGTCCCTCTCTGCTTGCTCCACCTTTTCCATATGGGCCTGTATCGACATTAACTCCCCCCTAACCACTGCCTTCAGCGCTTCCCAAACCGTTGCTGCCGAGACATCCCCCGTGTCATTTATTTCCAAATAGTTCTGGATAGATTCCCTCACCCGCCCGCACACCCCCTCATCCGCTAACAGTCCCACACCCAACCTCCATTGCGGGCGCTGCCCTCTCTCCTTACTCACCCGTAAATCCACCCAATGTGGGGCATGGTCCGACAGAGCAATTGCCGAATATTTGGTATCAACCACCCCCACCAGCAGAACCATGCTCAGAATAAAGAAGTCGATCCGGCAGTACGCTTTGTGCACATGGGAGAAAAAAAGAAAATTCCTTCACTTTTGGCCGTCCGAACCTCCACGGGTCTCTTCCCACCCCCCCCCAATTTACTCTATGAACCCCTTTAGTTCCTTCGCTACTGCTGGCACCCTCCCTGTCGTTGACCTCAACCCCCCCCCCTCACCATGATGAACTTTCCCCAACGTCCACCACTATTCTCCCTGCCTCAAATGCCACCTGTTTGTTGATCAGGATGGCGACCCCCCCCCCCCAGTCTTAAGAGTCCAGCACTGAAATGAAATACTTGGCTGACCCATCCCTTCCTCAATCTGGTCTGATCTATTGCTCTCAGGTGTGTCTCCTGTAACATTGCCACTTTCTTCTTCAATCCCTTCAAATGTGTGAACATGTGAGCCCTCTTAACCAGCCCATTCAGCCCTCTAATGTTCCATGTGCTGATCACCCTTCTTAGGCCAGCCTCCAGCTCGTGTCCCTCACCTCCATTGGCCCGCCTTCGGGCATCCACTGTCCTCGACCTCCCCTTTTGTCTCTCAGCAACAGTTTCTCCTCTGTCAGCAGAGCAGCTCCCTCTTCCCCCCTCCGCCCCACTCTGACCAGCAGAAGAATCCCAACCCCCCTGAACAAACTTACCACCTGCTCACCACCCCCTCCCCCACTACACTTCCTTCTTCTTGGATGACCATTTCTGGTCCACGGCTCCACATACTGGTGGGGATTTCTCCACACTGTCTCACTCTCCACCGATGTTTCTAATAGAATTCCGAAACAAATCGGGAGAAAAGGTTCAAAGGGTCCGTCACGAGCGGGAACTCCCAAATGCCCGACCTCCTACTCCATGGCCGCCACCAGAAGTCAAAAGGATGAAATTTAGAGACAGTTTAGTCCGGTGGGATCGTGGAAGGGAGGGAAGCAGCAGAGGCAGCTGATCGGATTGACTCAATCTCAGTCACAAAGAATCTCCACAGGCTCCTCACACTTCTTGTTGGAAATGAGGGGAGAGCGAGAGTACTTCAAAAGGAACTAACTTGTGTCAGAGATATTAAAACATTTCAACACTGAATTTAACATAATTCTAATTTATTTAACTTTCAGCCAGAATATTAGCCCCTGTAAATGGGCTGGAGTTTGTTATCAGCAGAAAGAGACCCAAATGAACATAGTTCAGTCCTGAATGTGAGTTCACAGCAAAATCCAATCACTGTGGTTACTTGTGGACTCGGTGATGTCTCAGCAGGTGGGATGACTGAGTGAATCCCTTCCCACGCGTGGAGCAGGTGAACGGTCTCTCCCCAGTGTGAATTCGCTGGTGTTTCCGCAGTGCGGATGACTCAGTGAATCCCTTCCCACACGTGGAGCAGGTGAACGGTCTCTCCCCAGTGTGAACACGCTGGTGAATCAGCAGGTGGGACGACCGAGTGAATCCCTTCCCACACGTGGAGCAGGTGAACGGTCTCTCCCAAGTGTGAACTCGCTGGTGAATCAGCAGGTTGGATGATTGAGTGAATCCCTTCTCACATGTGGAGCAGGTGAACGGTCTCTCCCCAGTGTGAATTCGCTGGTGTTTCCGCAGTGTGGATGACTCAGTGAATCCCTTCCCACACGTGGAGCAGGTGAACGGTCTCTCCCCAGTGTGAACTCGCTGGTGAATCAGCAGTTTGGATGATTGAGTGAATCCCTTCTCACATGTGGAGCAGGTGAACGGTCTCTCCCCAGTGTGAACACGCTGGTGACTGAGCAGGGCGGATGACTGAGTGAATCCTTTCCCACACGCGGAGCAGGTGAATGGTCTCTCCCCAGTGTGAACACGCTGGTGTTTCCGCAGTGTGGATGACTGAGTGAATCCCTTCCCACACTCGATGCAGGTGAACGGTCTCTCCCCAGTGTGAACACGCTGGTGTTTCCGCAGGGTGGATGACTCAGTGAATCCCTTCCCACAGGTGGAGCAGGTGAACGGTCTCTCCCCAGTGTGAACACGCTGGTGACTCAGCAGGTGGGATGACCGAGTGAATCCCTTCCCACACGTGGAGCAGGTGAATGGTCTCTCCCCAGTGTGAACACGCTGGTGTTTCCGCAGTTTGGATGACTCAGTGAATCCCTTCCCACACTCGATGCAGGTGAACGGTCTCTCCCCAGTGTGAACACGCTGGTGTTTCCGCAGTGTGGATAACTCAGTGAATCCCTTCCCACACGTGGAGCAGGTGAATGGTCTCTCCCCAGTGTGAACACGTCGATGAGTTTCCAGGTTGGATGGGGAAATGAATCCTTTCCCACAGTCCGCACATTTCCACGGTTTCTCCTCAGTGCGGCTGCATTTCTGTCTCATGGGGCCTGATGATGTGTACGGTTTCTCCCCACTGTGAACGATGCTTTTTCCTTCCATGTTCAAAATCCGGTGATATTCCGGATATGATAAATTGAGGGCTCTGTCAGATCCTGATGTGATGCTTGGTTTGAGTTTCCGGACTTTGAAGCCTCCCCTTCGAACACCCTGTGAAACTGATTGAAAACAGAAAATAGGGAGTGAGTGAGAACCCACAAAAACACAAAGACAGGTTGTGAAATTGAGCTGAATGAATCTGGTCATTTGTGGGGCCGGCACTGGGAAAAAGTGACCATGAAAACTGCTGGATTGTTATAAAAACCCAACTGGCCTCTTTGGGAGGAGTGAGAGAGAGGTGAAGAGGGATTTTGTACATCTACAAGTCATATTAAAGAGAATAGATGGCAAAGCAAATTCGATCTTGAGCTTCATAAACAATACCGAAGAGATAATGCTGGAACATCTCAGCACATCTGGCAGCATCTGTAGGGAGAGAAAAGATCTCATGTTGAGTCCAGATGGTCCTTTGTTAGTTCTTTTCTCTCCCTACAGATGCTGCCAGACCTGCTGAGATGTTCCAGCATTTTCTCTTTGGCTTCAGATTCCAGCATCCGCAGCAATTTGCTTTTATTCATAAACAGTAATATTGATCCCAAAACTATGCTTCTGGTGGCACGATTATTAGCACTGCTGCCTCACAGCGCTAGGGACCCGGGTTCAATTTCGGCCTTGGTGACTGTGTGTGTGGAGTTTGCACTTTCTCCCCATGTCTGCGTGGGTTTCCACCCGGTGCTCAGGTTTCCTCTAACAGTCCAAAGAAGGGAAAGTTAGGTGGATTGGCCTTGATAAATTGTCCCTTTTTGTCCAGGGATGTGCGGGTCTGGTGGGGCTATGAGGTTACAGGGACAGGGTAGGGGTGTGGGCCTAGACAGGGTGCCCTTTCAGAGAATCACTGCAGACTCGGTGGGCCGAATGGCCTCCTTCTGCAGTGTAGGAATTCTATGGCTCCAATTCTGTTCTATGAATCTTTATAAAGCTCTGGTCACCACTCTTCAGGAAGAATGTGAAGGTTCTTGGAGAAGGTGCAGAGGAGATTTACCAGAATGGTTCCAGCAAAGGAGGTTGAGGGGAGATTTGATTCAGGGACACAAGATTATGGCTGATTTCCATCAGGTGGACAGAGAAACTCTGTTTCCATTCACTGATCGTACAAGCAGTCAGGACACAGATTTAAAGTTTTGGGTAAAACCTGGATTGAACGATACAAGATCCTGAGGGGTTTTGACAGGGTGGATGTGGAGAGGATGTTTCCTCTTGTGGGAGAATCTAGAACAAGGCGTCACTGGTGCAAAATAAGGGGTCACCCATTTCAGATGGAGATGAAGGTATTTTTTTCTCTTGAGGGTTGTAAGACAGGAGGTGGCACAGTGGTTAGCACTGCTGCCTCACAGCACCAGGGACCCAGGTTCAATTCCGGCCCTGGGTGACTGTGTGGAGTTTGCACGTTCTCCCTGTGTCTGTGTGAGTTTCCTCCGGGTGCTCCGGATTCCTCACAGAGTTCAAAGATGTGCAGGTTAGGTGGATTGGCCAGGTTAGGTGGATTGGCCGGGTTAGGTGGATTGGCCAGGTTAGGTGGATCGGCCAGGTTAGGTGGATCGGCCGGGTTAGGTGGATTGGCCGGGTTAGGTGGATCGGCCGGGTTAGGTGGATCGGCCGGGTTAGGTGGATCGGCCGGGTTAGGTGGATCGGCCGGGTTAGGTGGATCGGCCGGGTTAGGTGGATTGGCCGGGTTAGGTGGATTGGCCGGGTTAGGTGGATTTGGCCTTTCTAAATTGCCACTTCATCTCCAAGGATGTGGATGTTGGGTGGGGTTAAAAGGATGGAGTGGGCATGGATGGGGTGGGCCTGGGTGGGGTGCTCTTTCAGAGGGTTGGTGCAGACCTGATGGGCCGAATGGGCTCCTTCTGCACTGTCGGGATTCTATGACTTTGGAACTTCCGTCCTGAAAATGCAGTGGAAGCAGATTCCGTAAATATTTTTTTAAAAAAAAATTTAAAGTGCCCAATTCATTTATTAACAATTAAGGGGCAATTTAGCATCACCAACCCGCCTACTCTGTATATCTTTGGGTTGTGGGGGATGAAACCTGCACAACTACAGGGTTAATGTGCAAACTCCACACAGACAGAGACCCAGAGCCTTGATCGAACCTTGAACCTCGGCGCCGTGAGGCAGCAGTGCTAACCACTGCACCGCCGTGCTGCCCCGTCTTTGAATATTTTTAAGGCAGTGATGGATAGATTTTTGATAAGCAAGAGGGTGAAAGATTATCGGGGTCGGCAGGAATGTGGAGTTGAGGTTAAAATTTTTGAATGATGGAGCAGGCTCGAGGGACCGACTCCTAGTTTGTGTGTAAGGAGCAGGCTCGAGGGACCGACTCCTAGTTTGTGTGTAAGGAGCAGGCTCGAGAGGCCGACTCCTAGTTTGTGTGTAAGGAGCAGGCTCGAGGGGCCGACTCCTAGTTTGTATGTAAGGGGCAGGCTTGAGGGGCCGACTCCTAGTTTGTATGTAAGGAGCAGGCTCGAGGGGCCGACTCCTAGTTTGTACGTAAGGAGCAGACTCGAGGGGCCGACGCCTAGTTTGTGTGCAAGGGGCAGGCTCGAGGGACCGACTCCTAGTTTGTATGTAAGGGGCAGGCTCGAGGGGCCGACTCCTAGTTTGTGTGTAGGAGCAGGCTTGAGGGGCCGACTCCTAGTTTGTACGTAAGGAGCAGACTCGAGGGGCCGACGCCTAGTTTGTGTGTAAGGGGCAGGCTCGAGGGGCCGACTCCTAGTTTGTGTGTAAGGAGCAGGCTCGAGGGGCTGACTATTTTTTTCAGAGATCCAAAAATCTTTTTTACTGTTCTAATGATTTTACAGAGGCCCCGGCATGAATCTCACCAAGGCAGAAGGTAACATTTTAATTCATTGGAAGTCTACTGATGACCACGATGGCATGCGCTGCGAGCCTGGACCGGATGCCAACTCTCCCGGATTGACTGACTGGACACTCCAGAGTTTGATTTTATGATTTGTGGGAGTCACTGGCTGGGCCAACATTTATTACCCATTCCTAATTTCCCTTAAACTGAGTGGCTATCCCAGCCAATTGTTGATTGTTATAATGACCCATCAGGTTCACTCATGTCCTTCAGTGAAGGAAATCTTCTATCCTTACCTGGTCTGGCCTTCATGTGATTCCAGATCCAGTCAGCTGGTTGACCCTTGAAATGCTCTGAGATTCACTCAGTTCAAGGGCAATTAGGGCTGGGCAGTGAATGCTGGCCCAGCCAGCGACACCCACATCCCGAGAATGAACAGAAAAGAAAATCTGCCGTTCTTAATTGGTCTGGCCGACATAAACATAGAGTGCAGAAGGAGGCCATTCAGCCCATCGAGTCTGCACCGAACCACTTAAGCCCTCATTTCTCATCTCTATCCCTGTAACCCAATAACCCCTCCTAACCTTTTTGGATAATAAGGGCAATTTAGCATGGCCAATCCACCTAACATGCACATCTTTGGACAGGAGGAAGAAACCGGAGCACCCAGAGGAAACCCACGTAGACATGGGGAGAGCGTGCAGACCCAGCGGGGAATCGAACCTCGGCCTCTGGTGCTGTGAAGCCACAGTGCTATCGACTTATGCTACCCAATCCATTCTTTTATCTCCACTCGACCCAACTATCCTAACGCACCCTCAGATGACCTCCCACATTCAACCTCCCTGTAATATTGAGTTAATCCAGTGGCTCAGTGACCTATAAAATTTCCTGTTTAAGAAGCATCTTTTCCTCCAGGGTTGTGTGTCCCTATCTCTGTCATCTCATCCAGCCACCGAGATGTTTGCTCTCATCTAATTCTGGACTCAGACCGAGATAGACAATTGCAAATCAGGAAGCGAATCAAGGGAATTATGGGAATAAGACGAGAAAGTGGAATTGAGGATATCAGATCAGCCACCATTTCATGGAATGGCAGGACAGACTCGATGGGCCGAATGTCCTACTTTGCTCTATATCTTACATGTTATGGTCATGAGCATTCTCAACATTTTTTGGTTTTTAAAAAATAAATTTAGAGTACCCAATTCATTTTTTCCAATTAAGGGGAATTTAGCGTGGCCAATCCACCAAAGATGGGTTGTGGGGGCGAAACCCATGCAAACACGGGGAGAATGTGCAAACTCTACACGGACAGTGACCCAGAGTCGGGATCGTACCTGGGAGGTATGTGCTGTGAGGCAGCAGGGCTAACCCACTGGGCCACAATGCTGTATTTAGCATTTGCAATATTAATCACTATGACTGGTGTCTGTTTTTTCAGTTGCTTGAGAGCCAAGCTGTGGAATTCTTTCTTAAACCTCTCCTGCTCACTCCTTCACTTTCCTATTTTCAGAATCTCCTTAAAACCTACCTTGCAGACAAGCTTTTGTCCACCTGCTCTGATATTCCACTGTGTGGCTCAGTGACAAATGTTGCTGAGAATTGAGCGACACCTCGATGCCTCATAACAAAAATGCATCAAATTGGGGCATGTTTCTCGTTTTCAAATCCTCGACATGTTGCATAATTACTCTCGGTGGCTGAGGATGCACCAGGATGTCCATCACCATCTGAATCAGTGTGGCCTCTGCGTCCACCTGAATCCAGCTCTGAGAACAGAAAGGTCGCAAACTCACCCCTGGTCACCGGAAGCCTGAGGCCCCGCCCACACTATTGCGTCACATAACGGCGCATGCGCTTCACTCCCCACTGATCCAAGGTGGCGGCCGGTCACCTGGGCCTGCCCCTGGGGAAAAGCCTGGGTGTTACAAATCCGGGGCCTCCAGGTTCCTATTGAGGTTGTGAGACCTGCACTGGGTGTTTATGAAGCCTCGGCTCCCTCCCCACCCCCACTCCCGGCTCCACTCCTCCCTCCGGCCCACCGACTCTCACCCGTTCAGAAAAGCGTCTCCCGCACGCACAGGGCCCCAGCAAAGTGACACTGCGCATGCTCCACATACAGCCCAGCATTGCGCCTGCGCGGTTGGCTCCTGTGGAGTGAATAGGGCACTTGCACATACAAAGGGAATACTGGGTAATTACAGCGCCATTGAACCGTGACACTGCAGTGAAAATAAATTTGTTACCCAATTGAGATCAATTGCTTTTCAAAAAAAAACACACCCATTTTTGTGAATAGGTGCTCACTATAGACATTTTTCCAATTAAAGGGCAACTTAACGTGGCCAATCGAGTTAACCTACAGATATTCTTGGGATGTGGGGGTAAGACCCATGCAGACACTGTGAGAATGTGACCCGGGGCCTGGATTGAACCCAGGATCTGGGAACCATGAGGCAGCAGTACTAACTACTGCACCACCGTTCTGTCCCGGTACTCTTTTATATTTCATTTCTGGGAATAAGGAGAGATTTTTAAGCATTTCCAACCTTGTTTTCAGCTCCCCGGATTCTATTTGGACTGGGTTCTGTCTCGGAATCATTGCTTTCCCTCTCTTTTTCTCTCTATTCCCCTCTCTTTTTCTCTCTATTCCCTGATATTGACTGTTCATTCCATTATCGATGGAAATAATTCGGCCTGTCACCCCTGTGCTTGCTGATGATACGACCATAGTGGGCCGGATCTCAAATGACGATGAGTACAGAAGGGAGATCGAGAGTCTAGAGGAGTGGTGCAGCTGCAACAATCTCTCCCTCAATGCCAGCAAAACGAAAGAGCTGGTCATTGACTTTAGGAAGCAAAGTACTGTACACACCCCTGTCAGCATCAACGGGCCGAGGTGGAGATGGTTAGCAGTTCCAAATTCCTAGGGTACACATCTCCAAAAATCTGTCCTGGTCTGCCCACGTAGACGCTACCACCAAGAAATCACAACAGCGCCTATACTTCCTCCCGAAACTATGGAAATTCGGCATGTCCACATTAACTCCTACCAGGTTTTACCCGATGCCGGTGTTTATGTAGTTACATTGTGTACCTTGTGTTGCCCTATTATGTATTTTCTTTTACTTCCTTTTCTTTTCATGTACTTAATCATCTGTTGAGCAGCTCGCAGAAAAATACTTTTCACTGTACCTTGGTACACATGACAATAAACAAAATCCAATCCAATCTTTGGATATTCAATCAAATTATTTACACCAGGTGGCACTGTCAGAACAATATCTATCTGATATATCAGGAAATGAAATGAAATAAAAAATGAAATGAAAATCGCTTATTGTCACGAGTAGGCTTCAAATGAAGTTACTGTGAAAAGCCCCGAGTCGCCACATTCCGGCGCCTGTTCAGGAAGGCTAGTACGGGAATCGAACCATGCTGCTGGCCTGCTTTCAAAGCCAGCGATTTAGCCCTGTGCTAAACAGCCCCAGGATGTGAACAGGATGTGAAGATGCCGGCATTGGACTGGGGTGGGCACAGTAAGAAGTCTTACAACACCAGGTTAAAGTCCAACAGTTTAGTTTCGAATCACCATCTTTCAGAGCGCAACTCCTTCATCAGGGAAAAAGGTGAATGGAGAAGGTCTTTCCAATATATCAGAACTAAGATCTGCAGTCCTGCCATATCCAATCATGAATTGTGGTGAAATTAAACAACTCACTGGAGGAGGAGGCTTCACAATATCCCCATCCTCCATGATGGAGGAGCTCAGCACATTTGTGCAAAAGACAAGGCTGAAATATTCACAATAATCTTCAACCAGAAGTGCCGAGTGGGTGACCCAGCTTGGTCTCCTCCAGAGGTCCCAACATCACAGATGCCAGTCTTCAGCCAATTTGATTCACATCACGTGATATCAATAAATGGCTGAAGGCAGTGAATACTGCAAAGACATTGGGCGAGATTCTCCCATCGGGAAACAAGGGCGCGATTCTCCCAAACAGGGAGAAATCGTAAGGCTGGCGTCAAAAACGGGCGGGTTTGAAGCCAGCCTCCCCCTCCCCGACCGGGAACCGATTCTGGTCCCCGGTCGGGGCTAGCATGCCGCGGCCGTGAACTCCGGCATCGCGGGCTTAACGAATTTCGTTAAGCCCGCTTGCCAGAGTTTGCGACGGCTGATGCATCGCATGATGTCAGCCGCGCATGCGCGGATTGGAATACTCCAACCCGCGCATGCGCGGATGACGTCATCGCGCATTTGCGCGAAACCCGCCCATGCGTGGGCCGGGATGCCCCTCAGCTGCCCCGCGAATTGATACGGCGGGGCGGCGGAAGGACAAAGAGTGCGTGGGAATCGGACCCGCTGCCCGCGATCGGTGGCACCGATTGCGGGCCCATGGCACCCTTGGCACGGCCGTGGTACTGCCGTGCCAATCGGTGCCATGGTTGCCAAGATCGGGACTTTACGGCCGTTTTTATGAACGGCCAGACCAGGTGTGTTTGCCGTTCGTAAAAACGGCCGTAAAGGGCTTGGAATTCGGCCCATCGGCCAGTTGAGAATCGCCGCTCGCCGTAAAAAAACGGCGGCAGCGATTCGTGTCGGGCGTGGGGGGGGAATAGCGGGAGGGCGTCGGACTAGCGTGGCCGTAAAAATTTACGACCCCCGCTATTCTCTGCACCGTCGTGAGTGCGGAGAATTGCGCCCTAAGTCCCAACGGCGGAGTGAAAACCAGAGTGTTTCACTCCGACATCGGAGGCCGCTTCTCGCCCCCTATTCTCCCACCCCTGGGGGGCTCGGAGCGCCGCCGCATCATTTACACGGGCCGGTCATTGGTGCCATGTAAAAGCGGCGCGGCATACATTATGCGGCCGTCACCTGCGCATGCGCAGGTTGGCCAGCGCCAACCCATGCATGCGCGGTTGCCGTCCTCCCCTCGGGTGACCCGCAAGAAATGTCGGATTGATCTTGCGGGGTGGGGGAGGAAAGGAGGTCCTCCTTCAGAGGGGCCGGCCCGCCGATCGGTGGGCACCGATCGCGGGTCAGACCCCTTTTGAGCCCACCCCCGGTGCTGCATCTCCCTCCACTGTTCCAGCCGGCAGCAAACAGGTGTGGACAGCGCCAGTGGGAACCCGTCATATTGGGCCTGCCGCTCGGCCCAACCGGGCTGGAGAATCGCCGCTTGCTCATTACAAATGGCGAGCTGCGATTCTCCCAGCAGCCAGCCGTAAATCGCGCCACGCCGGTTTGGGGGGCTGGGAGAATCATGTGCGGGTGCCGGGGTGGCGTGGCGGGACTCACGTGGCACCCCCGCGATTCCCCCACCCTGCTTGGGGGTGGGGAGAATTCCGCCTGTATTCTGGCAGTAGTATTAAAGACTTGTACCATACTCCTAGCCAAGCTGTTCTAGTACAGCTAGAACACTGACATCTACCCGGCAACTGGAGGATAGCCCAGTGGTTAGCACTGTTGCTTCACAATGTCAGGGTCCCAGGTTTGATTCCCGCTTGCGGCACTGTCTGTGTGGAGTCTGCAGGTGCTCCCGTATCTGCGTGGATTTCCTCCGGGTGCTCCAGTTTTCTCCCACAAGTCCTGAAAGATGTGCTGTTAGGTAATTTTGCATTTCTGAATTCTTCATCTGTGCACCCGAACAGGCTCTGGAATGTGGCGGCTCGGGGTTTTTCAAAGTAACTTCATTGTTTAATGTAAGCCTAAGTTGGTATGAAGTGTGTAGTGAGGAGTGATGACTGAATGAATTTTTTTACCACAGATGGAACAGGTGAATGGCCTCTCTCCAGTGTGAGCTTGCCTGTGTGTCCGAAGATAAGATGAATTTGTGAAACCTTTCCCACAAATAGACCAGGTCTACGGTCTTTCCCCAGTGTGAAGTCGCTTGTGTATCAGCAGTTGTGATATGCGATCTGGAGGAGGATGCTCCACACTCCAAACACACTCAGAGCAGATAAATGGTCTCTCCCCTGTGTGAACTCGCTGGTATGTCAGAAAATCAGATGAATTAGTGAATCCCTTCCCACATACAGAGCAGGCGAACTGTCTTTCGCCAGTGTGATTGTGTTGATGAATTTGCAGTGTGAATGGATAACTGAATACCTTCCCACAGTCCCTACATTTCCACGGTTTATCCATGCTGCAGGTGTCTCTCCAGTTTGGATGATCACTTTGATTCTTGTTTACACACAGATCACCTGCATGGTGTCTCCCCACTGTAAACGGTGCAATGTTTGTTTCAGGCTGTGTAACTGGTTAAAGCTCTTTCCACAGTCAGTTCACTGGGACACTCTCACTCTCACAATTGCTAGATGCTTAAAGAAATAAAGCACAGTGTAAAATAAACATCGTGACACTACCATTCTATACAAAGTAGAGATCATGTTTACATAGCTCCCAAAGCTGAAATTACATTTACACATATTATCTGAATTATTTGAAGACAAATTGCACCATGAAAACTATAGAAAGGCATTTTAACATATTTGAAAAGATAAATTAATGAACAATTTACTTGAAAGATCAAATGATTATACAGTAAAATGTTGAGTATATGATTTAGTAATAATGGTAAAATTATCAAAGTTGATAATGTGATTTAGTAATAAATTATTAATAATAATTCACTAATAAATGAATAATAATGCAGTAAATAATACTTCAGCAAAACCTTCCATTTTGATGTTATTGGCTAGTGGTGTATTTGAATAAATATGAACCATGTGGATTGGTGGGGCACTATGGGTAGGCCTGCATTAGCTAAAGTATCTGATCAGCAGCAATAGTAAGTAAATGATAAGTCCAAATATGCAAAATAGGAAAAGTCCCTAAATGATGTTAATTCCTGTGCTACCCAACCAATTGGAAAGTCAACCCCAACAAGTGTAATCAAAGGGTTGGTCAACTTTGTATTGGATGTGAATTGCTAAGTCTTTGACATCTTCTGGATTATACACAAAAGCTTGTTGAAAGGGTTAATTTTCCTGCAGAGACAAAAAGGGCGGACAGTGGGTGGATAAATTGGAATGATGCCATTTGCATCTCTAAACGTTTTTCATGTATGTCACTCAAATGGACTGGGAGTAAAAGTTGGATTGCTGCCAAATTCCCGTTATCAAATGTTCTAGAATTATGTGTTCTTTTGGAATATAGATTTGCTTTTAATCAGAGTTTTGTTTTTAACAAAACAACTTCCTCATTGTCTGAAGTTTTAATTTCCAGGCTAATTTTAAACATTTATTTTAAAATATCAAATACAATAACATATTGAATATATGACTGAACCAATCTTGCGCTGAATCTTGGTTTTCTGCAGATGAATTCATCGATTCTGTTAAAGGAGGCACAACTAACAAGATATGTTAATTTCTTAATTTTCTTTTATAAATTTAGATTACCCAATTATTTTTTCCAATTAAGGGGCAATTTTAGTGTGGCCAATCCACGTAATCTGCACATTTTTGGGTTGTGGGGGCAAAACCCACGCAGACACGGGGAGAATGTGTAAACTCCACACAGACAGTGACCCAGAGCCGGGATCGAACCTGGGACCTCAGCGCCGTGAGGCAGTTGTGCTAACCACTAGGCCACCGTGCTGCCCTTAATTTCTTAAAATTAATAAAGCAACATTCAAAATAATGACAGTTTTCTCAAGTTGACAGTTCTTGGCAACTTTTTAGCGATACGTGAGTTATCCCATATCCCTGTAGCCAGGAGGCGGGCCTTCATCGTAAGAGTCCAGTGTGTAATCATGAAATCGGAAACTCGCTAAATGGTCGTCTTCGCAAAATAGTCGTCTTCAACACGAGAAAGGAATCTTCTGGATTTATTTTTTTAAGTGAGTGTAAGGGCTGGATTTGTCATTAATGGAGGAGGAGAGGCAACGATTAACGTGTCTTTGTTAGCAGTTTAGGTTTCGGACTGAGGTCATGGTAGGATCAAGTTTAAAGCTGCAGACAGTTCTGGTTTTAAACCAGTGACAAAAACAACTCCAAGCTGTTTGGTGCTTAATGGGCTAAGTTGTATTACACTTTGTTTGCCATTAGGCTCATCGCTTAACTGAACAGGCTTTTCTTGTTTAAAAATCTCACAGTCTATTAAAACTGCCATGAGAGGCTTTTGGATCGGGGCCAGCAGCATTTTGTGGTCGGTCTCAGAATAAGATAATGGTTTGTTCTGGGTTTACAAGTTTGAACTTCTCTCCAAATTTCATCATCATATGGTTGAATACATGATTCTAAACATGTCCATTTTTCTTCCACTGTACAAACATCCTGCATTTCAGATAAATCCTGCAATAAGGTGGTTACTCCCAATTTGTAAATGTGACTGGATTCCTGATGCCATTGAGAGGCACAAAGGGAGGCAGCTTCCCTTGCTGCTTGGTCCGCAAGAGCATTTCTTCTTGCTTCCATAGTGTCCTCATGAGTAGGGGCTTTACATTTTAGAACTGATACTTCTTTTAGTAAGGCCATAGCTTCTAGAAGATCTTGTACTTCCTTTGCATTTCGCATAGGTGTACCCGCTGTTGTGAAAAATCCTCTTTTTCTCCCCAGATGGCAAAAATCATATGCTACTCCAGAACCATATCTGGAGTCAGTATAGATGTTAGCAGTTCTATCTCTTGCCATACGGCATGCTTCTGTTAGTGGTTTTAATTTGGCCTGCTGAGCTGATGTACCTGGGTTCAAACTTCCTTCAGCTAATACTTCGTATGGGCTTGTGACTGCCCACCCAGCATTTTTGATACCCTTGTCAATAAAAGAGGAACCATCAGTGAACAGGATTAAATCTAGGTTCTGCAGTGGCTCTTCTTCTACTCAGCGTACTTCTTCCATTTCCTTGATTATTTTCACACAGTCATGCCTTTCTCCCTCCCCTCCCTTTTGTTCCTCGGGAAGCAGGAGCAAAGATGATGGGTTTACAGGACTGGCTTTGCGTAAATATAGGTTGGGAGCTTCCAAAACTACTGTCCATCTAGCTGATGTAACTTGTGACACTGTTCCTGGATAGTAGAGAATGGATTGAGTGTGGACATTTAATGGTTAACTTTTGGTTCAGGACAAGCCCTGATGTTGCCATTACAGCTCGACATGTGGCTTCCATGGCTCGTAAACAACTGCCAAATGCTAGTGCCACATTGACATGTTTAAGGGAATAGTATCCAACCGGTCTTAGCTGATCACCATGTTCCTGAGCTAGTACTGCAGTCATGTAACCATCTCTTTCATGAACAAACATGGTAAAAGGTTTTCCGTTGTTTGGAATACCTCAGGCTGGTGCTGAACACGGGGTCTTTTTCAAATTCAGAAATGATTGTTTTTGTTCAGAATTGAGTTTAACTCGATCTTTTGATTTTCTGTTTCCTTTTAAAATATCATTCAATGGCTGGCATAACTGAGTATAAGAATCAATCCAATTTATGTTAAAATTACAGAGTCCCAAGAAAGATCTGACTTCCTGTACAGTTGAGGGTTATTTAGCTGCTTTGATGGCAGCTGTTCTGTCCTGAGTAAGTTCCCTTTTGCCTTTGGAAATTATCTGACCCAAGTAAACAACTTCTTCCTGGGCAGTTTGTACTTTGGTAAAGCTAACTTTGTGACCATTAGTACTGAGGTGGTCCAAAACCACCTGTAGATCTTTCTCATGATCATCTTTATTGATGGAGGCTATCAGAACATCATCTACATACTGGATAATGGTGGAAGACAGATCAGGCAGTTGCCTGAGATGATTCTGCAGAGCCATGTGGTAGGTAGTTGGGCTATTGTGAAAACCTTGTGGTAGTCTAGTCCATGTGTACTGTTGCTGATTAACTGTAAAAGCAAACAATGGTTGTACTTGCTTAGCTAGTGGTACTGACCAGAAGCCATTTGCCATATCCATGACTGAAAACCATTGAAGGTCAGGAGTTAAAGAGTTAAAAATTGTAGATGGATCTGCCACTAAAGGAGCTTTTCTGACAATGAATTGATTTGCTTTTCTGTGGTCAATAGTAAGGCGCCATGTGCCATTAGCCTTTTTTACAGGCCTGTTTGATGAACTGTGAATGCACACTAAAATACCCCTTTCTTCAAGTTGTTTTATTATAGGTAGAAAGCCTTGAATTGAAGTTCTATTAATAGGGTATTGTTTGGTATAAGATGGAGCAGATCCCATAAAAGTGACTGGTTCCATTTTCAAAAGACCACAATAATTTTTGTCAATTGCCCAAATTGGATGATTTTGTATTTCATTTTTTTGATGTGTCTAATGGACCAGGTGATTTTTCCATTATTGAAATTGAGTGAAGAATTTAGTTGTGATAAGATGTCCATACCTAGAAGTGTTTGTGTTACTGGACCTACCCATATTGATGTCATCAGTTGATGTGGTCCAAATTCTAAAAGCAGTGGTTTAGTCTTCCGAAGAGTAATAGAATCTCCTCCTGCAGCAAAAGCTTCAATTTTTCTGCAGTTAGGGGAAAGAAAGCAGCATTCTGTTCAGTAACACAGGTAAGTTCAGCTCCAGTGTCAAATAATAAATCGATATGAATACCTCCCACTCTTAGTGAAATATATAGTCCATCATTTTTCTGTTCCACGAGTGCATGTAGAGAAAAATGGAGAGAATCATCAAGAGTGGGGTTACGTCGTTTTTTGAATTATCATACAGAGAACGTCTTTGAGCTGGAGGACAGTTGTTTAACATTTCATTCACAGTATTGTCGTCATCGTATATGTCCCTACGTGGGTAAGGCTCCCCCAACATGGAAACAGCTGGGAGGGTCTAGAATCCCTGTACGCAAGTCTGGGTGCATCTTGTTTGTGTGCGTTACGTGATTGTTCACGAGGTGGAAACGTATTGTAGTGAACATTGTCTACTTCATTATCATCTCGCGAATCCATCCGTTGTTTGATAGCATGTAGCCATCCAGTGTCCGACTCTACCGCAGAAAAGACATTGTGGTATTTTTTGACCTGATTTTAATGGAGCAAGGGTACATGTTTGCCCTGACGCTTGTGGCGAAATTGTAGTTACTGCTGATATTCCTGTAGACGCTGCAAAAGCCGCTGCTGGAGCAGCAGATAACATAGGCTGAAATTGAGCAATGGGTAACATCGGCTGAACTTGAGCAAAAGGTACCATGGGCTGCATTTGAGCAGCTGCAGTGTTTAAGATTGCCTGGTTGTGCAAATCACGATCTATCTCAATGCATCGCTCAACTATGTCGCGATATGTACCAGCTGTGGCCCAAGCCGGTAAAACCAAATTCAAGGCAGCAGAAACTTCAGGTTTAACACCGGCTAGAAAAGCCGTTTTAAATGGACTTAAAGTGCTTGTGTCCCATGTGTCAGTTTCATGTCCGAGTGTCATTCCGGAGTGTTCTATCCAAGTATGTAAAAATCTTTCCTCGAAATCCTGAACATAGAACATAGAACAGTACAGCACAGAACAGGCCCTTCGGCCCTCAATGTTGTGCCGAGCCATGATCACCCTACTCAACCCACGTATCCACCCTATACCCGTAACCCAACAACCCCCCCCTTAACCTTACTTTTATTAGGACACTACGGGCAATTTAGCATGGCCAATCCACCTAACCCACACATCTTTGGACTGTGGGAGGAAACCGGAGCACCCGGAGGAAACCCACGCACACAGGGGGAGGACGTGCAGACTCCACACAGACAGTGACCCAGCCGGGAATCGAACCTGGGACCCTGGAGCTGTGAAGCATTTATGCTAACCACCATGCTACCCTGCTGCCCCCACATCTTCATTATATTTTGAATGCAAGATGTGATCTTAGACCAATCAATTCTCGAGGGGCGAAATTTTAATAGCCAATTTTTGATTGCCAGCCAACCAGCTTCTAAATTTAGCAAATCCTCTTCGAGGGCAATTTCTACCTCTAGTCCAAGAGTTGCACTGGCATGAATGCCTACTACAACAGTCAGAATTTGTACTCCATCAAATGGGTGGAGATGATAAACGGGTTTTAATCTGTGAAGTTGATCCCATGTGGTCATACCACCCTTTTTAGGGCGTTGAAGATCTTTGGACCAATTGTCAGTTTTTTCAGGGTCTGCTGGTTCATGAATCCAATGGTGGTCAAATACGTTTTTCGTGACAGTTTCACCTTCCTCTTCTACTTTCTTGCTTCCAACTCTAATCCGTTTGCATTTTAAAGGGGCTAGTCAAATTAATTTAGTATTTTGCATTGTAGGAAAACGTGTTGCATCACTATCTTCATCTGATTCAACTGGCAAATGAATTTAGTCCTGACACTTGATCTCGGCTGTGCTATTGCCAATTGGGCTGCTTGCTGAATTTGAACTGTTTGTTCAGCTGCTTGTTGAATCTGAGCTGTGCTTTGGTTTAAATTATGAACTGCATGACTGTCTATCAGGATTTTGCAGTGTCCTTTTAAATTGTTCATTTCTCCTTCTAAAACACATCTTTCTTCGATTAACTTGCAATTTTCTATTTCAATTCACTCAGTTTTTGATGGCAACTGTTGGTATTTTGACTTAATTTCAAGAACTTTATGTTGCAATTCCTCAATTTGAAAAGATAGTTGCTGGACTTTAAAGGATTTGTTTTCCAATCCTGTTCTAATTTCATGATAATGCTCAAGTTTGGATTTTGCATCGCGTAATTCCTCAACAACTGCAATCAGTTGATCTTTAATGGACTTAAGCTCAGGATCACTTTTATTTTTAATAGTTATTTCTTGCTGTCTGCATATTTGTCCCATAATTGCCAGGGACCATTTTGCACGTTCTGCACCATGCAATCGTGTGTATTTTCCCCAATGCCCTCCTGATATTGTCGAGGGACGACTGTCCTCTGGGGATATCATATTTTGATTCAATTTTTCTTGAGATTTCACACGGTCTAAATTGTCTACGAATGAAAGATCCAAAATCTCCCAATATATCTTCAATAGAAACATCTGGTACAGCACTACCTCACTTGGACGTTGTGGGGAGTAGTTCTCCACCATTTGAAGGTCCTGAATCTATTTTGGGACTCATGTCCACCATAAATGCAGCCTTACACCCAATTGTTTGGTGGTCAACTTCCTTTGTGTATCTGTGTACACTACCATGACTATTTTTTTTTTCAGTCCCTTTTTATTTCAGTTTCAACGACCGGCACCTGATTGATTTAGCACAGTCTATGAAAATATCCTTTCCAGGGGTTGAAGCACTGATTGATGCGGCTTTAAGACTTTTAATGGGTGAAAAAGATGTTTATTACCCCAGTCTAGCCGTTTGTCCTTGGATCTTCTGTCCTCGTGGGCCTCCCCCGATTATTCCCGAAGGTTCCTGAACCTCTCCGATTTTGTCCGATCTCCTTTCAGAGCTCCTCCCCTTTTGCCGAACTACGCCAGGTTGTTAGATCTACCATGCGGTTTTAGCAGCACATTGCGATTACTAATACTCAGTAGAAATTTAAGTTAAAACTTCTCAGGTGCAAATAAGAATCTGCTTCATTTGTCTCTACTGATTACAATTGAGAGTCATTTAAAGTCTTATTCACTAATAAGTCCAGGCAGCATAGGACTCACAGGGAGGCAATCTGTAGACAATTCAACTTTCAAACAATCACAGAAATTATTTTCTTGTTCAGGCAAACATCTCGCAATAACTTCAGAAGTCAAACTCAGAAAGTGAAATATGAAAAAAAAAAAACAGAGACAGCGAATATTTAAGTCAAAGTATAGACTGATTCCGGAAAGAGAGAGAGAGATGGCCGAAAATCCATCATGGTTATACCAAATCATAGACTTTAGCCATCTATCTACACCCCAATGTAATTCTAATTGGTTTGGATTAACATCAAATGAGTTTGATTTGAGGGTTAGTTGTCACTCATTAATAGGCAACATTAACCTAAAATGCATTCTTGTATGAGCTTATGGAATGCGATTCGGCTTCCTTATCGCAAGCTGCTTGAACTGGATTCTTGCTGCGGACAATAGCACCTTTAGGTTCCTGCCCTGTTGTGACGGAGCCTGCCCTGTCCTTGGTCACGTTATCTTGCAAATGTATTTGTTAGCTGATTAAGAATGCTGTTTTAATTCATCAGTTTCTGTGTTCTGTTGAAGCTATGTTTTGAAATGCTGAATGTGTGTTTTGAAATGACCTGAGATTATGAGTGAGTTTTAAAATGGTATTTAATAGACTCGGGGCTTAATGCTAAATAGTTATCTTTTACCTATAGAGAATAGCTGCCTCCTACACGCTCCCACGTATGGGCGACACGGTAGCACAGTGGTTAGCACGGTTGCTTCACAGCTCCAGGGTCCCATGTTTGATTCCTGGCTTGGGTCACTGTCTGTACGGAGTCTGCACGTTCTCCACTTGTCTGTATGGGTTTCCTCCGGGTGCTCCGGTTTCCACAGACCAAAGATGAGCAGGTTAGATGGATTGGCCATGCTAAATTGCCCTCAGTGTCCAAAAAGGTGAGGTGGGGTTATGGGTTAGGTTGGAGATATGGGCTTAAGTTGCTCTTTCCAAGGGCTGGTGCACTCGATGGGCCAAATGCTCTCCTTCTGCACTGTAAATTCTATGATTCTGTTTCAGTGTGAATTCGCTGGTGTTTCTGCAGATTCTGTTTACTTGTAAATCTTTTTTCACAGTCAGAACATTTAAAAGGTTTCTGATCAGTGTGAACAAGTTGGTGTCTAGTCAGATCGGATGACTGAGTGAATCCCTTCCCACACACGGAACAGGTGAATGGCCTCTCCCCAGTGTGATGGCGTTGGTGGAACAGTAAATCATTTCTGCTTTTAAAGCTCTTCTCACAGTCAGCACATTTAAATGGTCTCTGGTCAGAGTGAACCTGGCGGTGAGCCCGGAGGTTTGATGAAGCATTAAATCCCTTCCCACGCACGGAGCAGGTGAACGGCCATTCCCCAGTGTGAGTGCGTTGATGTATCAGTAAATCAGTTCTGCTTTTAAAACTCTTCTCACAGTCAGCACATTTAAAAGGTCTCTGATCAGTATGAACAAGTTGGTGTTTCAGGAGTTCGGATGACTGAGTGAATCCCTTCCCACACACGGAGCAGGTGAATGACCTCTCCCCAGTGTGAGTGCGTTGATGTATCAGTAAATCCTTTCTGCTTTTAAACTTCTTCTCACAGTCAGCACATTTAAACGGTCTCTGGTCAGTATGAACAAGTTGGTGTGTGATGAGGTTGGATAACGTAGTGAATCCCTTCCCACACAAAGAGCAGGTAAATGGCCTTTCTCCAGTGTGAATACGTCGATGAGTTTCCAATTCAGATGGGTAACTGAATCCCGACCCACAGTCCCCACATTTCCACGGTTTCTTCATGGTTATCGACAGGTTATCAGTGTAGGTGGGATGCAGATTTGAGGTCACTATCAGATCAGCCGTGATGTTGTTAAATGGTGGAACAGGCACACGGGGCTGAATGTCTTATTGCTGCTTCTTGATTCCTTTGGTGCAAATGTCCTTATGTTTCTCCAACTTGGATCATCAGTTGAAGCCTGAGTACGGTGTCTCCCTGATGTAAATGCTGCGATATAATTTCATGCTTTGTGATTGGTTAAAGCTCAGTTCCAACTAACTGTGGAAAATTACTGAGATGTCTGTGTCTCGGTGCTTTTCAATCAGTCATTTTTGAAATGTTTTCCAAAAGACAAAACAGACAAACATTTCTCCATCTACGTTGAAAGGCCGGTCCTGATGAATCAAGTGACTCTGTCAGATCTCGTCATGTTTCTGTAAAAGGAGATTACATTGAAATATTGTGAATATATAAGACACAAACAGGCCATTCTGTCACAGATTCTGCTGAAATGAAAACAAAATGAAATGAAAATTGCTTATTGGCACGAGTAGGCTTCAATGAAGTTACTGTGAAAAGCCCCGAGTCGCCACATTCCGTCACCTTTCCGGCGAAGCTGGTACGGGATTTGAATCGTGCTGCTGGCCTGCTTGGTCTGCTTTGAAAGCCATCGAATTAGCCCAGTGAGCTAAACCAGCCCCTGCTGTCAATACTCGGCACACATCTCTGACTGTCCCACCTATCAAATATCAGCCTTTCAGCTGATTTTCGATTCCATTTTCTCTCATGTGCTTGTTCCGTTTCCTTTTGAAAACATCTCAGCACTTTCCTCAACTCCTTTCCATAGTAATTAGTTGCACATTCTGAACCTGTGATAAATAATTTTTTCCGTATTGTCCCCTTGGATCTATTCGTAACTACCTTGTATTTATGACTTGTTGTTTATTGAAATGAAATTAAATGAAAAATCGCTTATTGTCACAAGTAGGCTTCAAATGAAGTTACTGTGAAAAGCCCCTAGGCAGCTGTTCGGGAGGTTGGTATGGGAATTGAACCGTGCTGCTGGCCTGCCTTTACTGCTTTCAAAGCCAATGATTTAGCCCAGTGTGCTAAACCATGACCACTCTCTCACATCGCCCCCCCCTCCATTTAATCTTTCCTGAGAGCTGTAATCTCTCATGTCACAAAAGTTATCACTGTCAATGCAGGGTAGAATTCACAAGGAGACAAACCTTTCTGTTGGGTTCAGTTTGTTGTGTGCAAATTCTCCATTTCTAACCCACTGTAAAAGGAGTTTACAAAAGCCATCACTGTCAGTCCAGGATAGAAATGCTGAACAGGCAATTCTAGTTTCTCTGGAACATTTTTTCCTCTCTTGTTCCCCCAAAGCTGTAAATCCCCGTCCCACACACTCTCCCTCCTCCCTGGGCTGAAATCCAAACCCATCTCACCATCTGCACCATTTCTTTCCTCCACTCCCAGTTTTCTCCCTCCCTCTGCCTGGGTTCAGTTCTCCAGCTCCTGTCTGCAGACTGACAATAAAATCAATGGGTCTTAATTGGGAGTTTGGGGCCTCCAGCGGGTGTTTGTGAATCCTCCCCGCCCACCTGCCAGGGTTTCCTTCCTTCCCACAGATCAGAGTCTTCATTGATTTGAGTGCAAAGTGTGAGCTCTTATTTATTATCCCCCCTCCCCCATCCTCTGATGTGAACCACCCTCCAGTGTGTGAAGCAGGATGGTGCCCGTTAACCTGGGCCTGTTCCCGGGAGGGAGGGAGAAGCTCTGCAGCTGCAAACCAGGGAGCTGACAATGATGGTGAAGGGTTTGCTCCAGCTCACAATGCCCGGGGACTGATTGACGGCGGGTTCGGACCAATAGAAAGAGGGGACGGGCCTGGAAGACCAAACAAGAACGGCTGGTCCTCCAGCCAATCAGAGTGAATGGGAGGCGGAGCAAATCGGGGTTCGCACTCCCTCCGCATGCACCCCGCCAATCACTTTGTCCATTCGGACCTGTCTCGGGGAAAAGCCCGAGCAGCTTTCGCCGGTTTAACTGCTGTATCCTAGCTTCGTATTCGGAGCTTCGGGCTACACGGAGTGTTTATGAAGCCTCCTGACCCATCCGCCGGCTCCATCCCTCCCTCATGCCTCACCCGATCAAATTTGACCGGTTGAGGATCCCACCCTACCGCCTGAATCCAGAGTTGTCATCGGTACTACACACCATTCAGAGCGGGGAGAGACCCTACTCATGCTTCTGTGGAGACAAGGACACCACGATAGCACAGTGGGTAGCAATGTCGATTCACAGCTCCAGGGACCTGGGTTTGATTCCCAGCTGGGTCACTGCCTGTGTGCACTCTGAACTTTCTCCCCGTGTCTGTGTGGGTTTCCTCCGGGTTTTCCTGTTTCCTCCCACAAGTCCCAAAAAACTTGCTGTTTGGTGATTTGGACATTCTGAATTCTCCCTCTGAGTACCCGAGTAGGCGCCGAAGTGCGGCGACTAAGGGATTTTCTCAGTAACCATTGCAGTGTTAAAAGCCTATTTTAGACACTAATAAAGTTTATCATTCAATTGATCGTCAAATGTGGACAGGCACAAGGACACCAGCAGCATGCTGAAACCGTGGAAATAGGAACTGGTTTAGCACAGGGCAGGCCAGCAGCGTGGTTCAATTCCCGTACCAGCCTCCCCGAACAGGCGCCGGAATGTGGCGACTAGGGGCTTTTCACAGTAACTTCATTTGAAGCCTACTTGTGACAATAAGCGATTTTCATTTCATTTTACATGTGGGGACTGTGGGAAGGGATTCAAGTCCCCATGTGAGCTGGGAACTCATCACCGCAGTCACACCGGCGACAGACCATTCACCTGTTCTGAGTGTGGGAAGGGATTCTCTCAGTTATCTGAGTGAGGATTTACCAGGATGTGGGAGCCGAGCTGGTGAGGAAGTGAGCAGCCTTTAATAAGGTTCAGGCTGCTCTATATAAGAAAGGAGTTTGATTGGGGTGGTACACCCGGCAAAGCTGCGGGTTACAAATGTGTCGAAAGCCTTCCATTTCGAGACACTGGAGGAGGCGAATACCTTTATTGTAAAGCATGGACTGGGGTCCAGTTATCTGTATTGGACAAGGGGGGAGGGGGGCGATGGCCCCCGTTGGAAATTGAGTCTAGTTAGAGACTGCATTCTGAAGTCTGTTTTATCCTCGAAGTAGGCAATATCGTTGTTTTTATTTTCTTGTTGTCCTGAGAGGAACTGCCCTGTCAGCAGTCAGCTGGTGAATGGGAGTGAGATGTTTTTGGGGGGGGGGGGGGGGGGGGGGGGGCTGCAGCTGGTGAACCAGTTTTGGCTGGTTCAACAAGCTCAGCATCTGGGGAACGTTGGATTCAATTTTAGTGTCCAGATGAGGCGTTGGTGAAAAATGGGGGAGGGGGTTAGTTTGCTGATGATGACTATAAAACTGTTTTTGTTTTACTCTGAAGATGTGTGCGCGTGGTGGCCATCTTGGGTGGACCCTTGGCCCGTACGTTTTGAAGATTTGCTGGATAATCCCTCAATGTGGAAATGGCTGATTCCGTGACGGGGGCTGGTGCAGAGACCCTTGATTCAGCTGCTCACCTGGAACGCCAGAGGATTGGGTGGACCAGTGAAGGTCAAGGGTTTTCGCTCACCTAAAGAATCAAAATGCTGGTGTGGTGTTCTTGCAGGAGACTCATTGCGGGTTAGAGATCAGACCAGACTGCGGAGCGGTGAGCCAAGTGTTTCACTCGGGCTTTGACGAAGGGCTCGATGTGCTGCAATTCTAATCAATAAACAGGTCACGAGTATCATTGTGGACACTAATGGGAGATACGTGGTGGTCAGTGGGTCATTGGCAGGTACATTGGTGGTGTTGGTGAATGGCTAAGCCCCTAACTGGGACGATGTGGCATTTGTAAAAAACATTGTTGGGATCCATCCCAGACCTGGATACACATCAATCAATGCTTGGCGGAGACTTCACCTTGTGTACTGGATCTGGAAATGGACTGGTCCAAGCCCATTCAACCGCTATAAATACACAATAACGGAGTGGAATCTGGACGGACCATCTGGCATGACCCAGGCACCGGAAACGACAACAGCGAACCCGGAAAAAAAGAGAAATAAATCTGTTCCCATCAGTAGATTGTAAAAGAATTATGGGACACAGATTTAAGATTGTGAGCAAGATCTACAGGGAGGATATGAGGAAGAAATTTTACAGAGCGAATGATAATGATATGGAACTCAATGCTTACAAACAAAGGTCGATAATCTCCAGGTCCTGATAACTCGAATGGTGCTGTCAGAATTGGGTGTGAGGATTGGTTGTGAGTTTCCTGTCTGCGAATTACTTTCTAAGTTCCTGTGAAAGATGGTTACAAAGGCATCACTGTCAGTCCAGAAATAAAATTCAGGAAAGATAAACATTTCTCTTGGTTTGAATTTGCTGTGTGGAAATCCTCCCCTACTAACCCCCTGTAAAAGGGTTTCCAAAATTACTCACTGTCAGTCCAGGGTAGAAATTCACAACATTCTCTCCTCCTGCTCCCTGGTCCAGGATAACCGCTCATGCCCCCCCCCCCCCCCCCCCCCCCCCCCCCCCCCCCCCCCCCCCCCCCCCACCCCCCCCCCCCCCCCCCCCCCCCCCCCCCCCCCCCCCCCCCCGGCTGCACACTGACCATCTTGTCATCAGCAGTCCCCTGATTTGAGGGTGATGTTGACTCATGATTGTGAGTTTCTGCCCTGGGTCTTCATGTGGCTGAACAAAGCCACAGAGTTTTGGACACATGGGACAGGATGTCTAATAAGAAAGTGAAATCCGGAGAGCAGATTGGCTTCCTTTTCTTTCTATCTCTGCCACCACTTTGCATCATCAATAAGACATTGGGACTCAGGACTAATCCAGTTTGATGGACAAGTTGTCTCCATTCTGAACAATGCGGAACAAGCTCCTCCCACTCATTGAAACATCACCCCTGACAAAGATGAGAAATGCACATGCTAGTAAGGCTAGTATGATATGAATGGGAGTTAATAGTAGTGTACCAAGTACTTGCTACCCTGTTGAAACTGAGGTTTTAAGGTAGTCAGCGCTAGGTTTTCAAACAGCGACAACAGCTTTATAAAGATAATTTGACTATCTCTCAAATTTGTTAGAATTCTGGCGGTCAATATTTTTGTTACAAAATGGTTACCAGATCAGCAGTAATGTACTTTGCATCAAATGGGCATCGAATAACCATATGTACATTAACGAGATGGTTGCAACAGCACTAAATTCAATGTGTGTAGATTTGGGATTGAGTGAGTCAGGTGTGAAGAGGTCTTGTTGAGAAAGGTGGATTGTCCTGGGGAAGCCTTTCCTGCCACATTCCAATAAAGATGGCGCCCGTTAACCCGAGCCCAACATGAGAAGCTGCAGCTCCGCTCGGTACAAACTGGGTGCAGTAAACTCTTTTCCGAGGTTTGCGCCTCACAACAGTTTTACACAACGGTTCCGCACAACCCCCGCCATCTCTCGCTCCCTCCATATTGTTAAACGCCTCTCACCAATTCCGAATCTGAAAAAGACCCCATTCAGCATCGCCATTATCCACACTGCGCATGCTTCAATCACAGCCTGACCCCGCCCCTCATTCACTCCGATTGGTTGGAGGACCAGCCGCCCTCACTCGATCCTCAAGTCCCGCCTCCGCTTTCTATTGGTCCGGAGCTGCCGTCAATCACCCGGGCATTGTGACGGTGACAGAAGGAGAGAGCGGCCACAGGCTCAGGCTGACTGGCTGATTGTTCCTGTCTCAGCCCCTCCCCCTCCCTGCTGCCCTCTGACCTCCCGCCCCTCTGCCTGAGGTGGGACCACCTGGGACTGCAGACCCTGCCCTCTGTCCTCCCGCCCCTCTGCCTGAGGTGGGACCACCTGGGACTGCAGACCCTGCCCTCTGACCTCCCGCCCCTCTGCCTGCGGTGGGACCACCTGGGACTGCAGACCCTGCCCTCTGACCTCCCGCCCCTCTACCTGAGGTGGGACCACCTGGGACTGCAGACCCTGCCCTCTGTCCTCCCACCCTCTGCCTGAGGTGGGACCACCTGGGAATGCAGACCCTGCCCTCTGACCTCCCGCCCCTCTACCTGAGGTGGGACCACCTGGGACTGCAGACCCTGCCCTCTGTCCCTCTGCCTGAGGTGGGAGTGGGACCACCTGGGGCTGCAGACCCTGCCCTCTGTCCTCCCGCCCCTCTGCCTGAGGTGGGACCACCTGGGACTGCAGACCCTGCCCTCTGTCCTCCCACCCTCTGCCTGAGGTGGGACCACCTGGGAATGCAGACCCTGCCCTCTGACCTCCCGCCCCTCTACCTGAGGTGGGACCACCTGGGACTGCAGACCCTGCCCTCTGTCCCTCTGCCTGAGGTGGGAGTGGGACCACCTGGGGCTGCAGACCCTGCCCTCTGTCCTCCCGCCCCTCTGCCTGAGGTGGGACCACCTGGGACTGCAGACCCTGCCCTCTGTCCTCCCGCCCCTCTGCCTGAGGTGGGACCGCCTGGGGCCTGTTGCTGCCCCCCTCCCGGGGTGAAGACTCTGTCCTCCCACCCCTCTGCCTGAGGTGGGAGTGGGACCACCTGGGGCTGTTGTGAAGACCAAGGGCTTTGGTTTGCGCCCCACAGGGCTGAAGTCCGCCGTCCGCCTGCCTTTCACCGCCTGTGGCGGGTGTGGGGCAGCCTGAGGCATTGTTTTAGGCCCCTCCAGGGCTGAAGAACGCTGCCCCGCTCTGCTGTTGCCCTGCAGCACCTTCCCTTGTGGCACCTGCTGTTGTGGTGCCACGTCCAAATCCCCTCCTCCCATCCTTTCCCTACTACCCTGGTCTTAGATGCACGGCCTGACCGTACCAGGGGTGGGCATGGCCAATACCCCAGGGGCATCCTCCACTCTGCCAAACGCAGGGCAGCCTAGAACCTATGCGGGGACGGGAGCCTCTCGACCCTCCGCGGCCCCCTCACCTTTCTGCCTACGAACACGGCAATTTGGGGTCAAATGTTATGCCCACCCCACCATGACCATCGAGGTGGGCACTCGTGCGATGGCCGGGCTCTTTGGCCCCTCGGCCATCGTAGCCGCCTCCAGGATGTACGGCAAGGTCGTGTTTTTCCTGCGGGCCGAGCAGGTGGTCCACCGTGTCCTGGAAAGGAGGCTCATGGTGGGCGGTGGACCCGCTGGAGGCCATCGCCGAATGTGTGGTTCTTTCAAACGTCCCGCCCTACCTCCCCACCGAGCTCCTCCTCCCCAACTCAACCTACTGTGGGAGGTCAGGTCCGGGGTGGCGTCGCTCGGCCTGCGGGACCTCCCCCTCCGCCATGTCTACTCCTTCCGGCATCGGGTTTTGTCCCCCTGACCCGGGAGGAGATCACAGAGGGAGGCTTTGTGGTCTCCCACCAAAGGAAGGACCGTAAAGTGTTCTGGTCTGTGGATGGTCTGTAGTGCCATGCCTGCAGAGGGCTGGGGCATATTCGCTGGAACTGCCCCACCCTAACGGCAACCACCTCCAGGGTGGCCACGGCTGGCACTGCCGCCCCTCTCCTCTGCCACCTCTTCGTCTGCCGAGCAGCCAGCTGCTGGCTGGGGGGGGAGGGGGGGGGCGAGGGGGTGAGGGAGTCTCCGCTAGACCAGAAGCAGCCTAAAAAACACCAAATGGAAGACGGCACAGCGGTCAGACCGGGCCCATCCACACCTTGGCCCCCATCATGAGTACTGACCCCGTGCCCGTCCCAACCAACTCGGAGGCCGCAACCTCTCCTCGGGACACCGCCGCTGCCTCGCAACAACCTGAGGTGCCTGGAGAGACCTCCACACGGGCTCCGGAGGGTGGTGGGGAGCCTGTGTACGGCCCCAGGCTGGAGGTTGTTCCAGCCTCACCACAATCCCAGTGGCTGGGCGTTGCGGACGGGTGGGACGCTGCTGAGGGCCCTCAGCAGTGGAGGCCCCGCAGCCAGGTGAGCCTGCCCCCCGCCAGTGCCGCCTGTCCGGGCTGGAACAGGTGGTGGATCTCGCTACCCCTCCCCAGGCGAGCGGGGTTGGGTGTCTCCTGTGTTTATTCCCATCACCCTGAGGCCCAGCCCCGTTAAAAAGAAAGTCACAACGGTCTCCAAGGCCGCCAAGATGCCTGAGCTGTCATTGTCCCCCCAGCAGGGAGGCCCGGGCAGAGACGTGACCCCCGAGGGCTCGTTCCGCCCGGTACAATTTTACTCCCCGGTCACCTCCTTTTGTTCGTCGCCGGGGGCCAGTGGCAGCCACCAGTGTCCTTATATATTTGCCATGATGTGGAGATGCCGGCGTTGGACTGGGGTGAGCACAGTAAGAAGTCTTACAACACCAGGTTAAAGTCCAACAGGTTTGTTTCAAACACGAGCTTTCGGAGCACGGCTCCTTCTTCAGGTGAATCTGAAGAAGGAGCCGTGCTCCGAAAGCTCGTGTTTGAAACAAACCTGTTGGACTTTAACCTGGTGTTGTAAGACTTCTTACTTATATATTTGGGTCATGGGCGAGCGACGACGAGGAAGGCTCCCCGCTCACAACACCCAAGCAGATGATGCCAGGTTCCATCCCGGAGCTGTTATCGGGGGTCACCCGGGGTCTCCGAGGGCCCAGCATCGATGGCGGAGGCGGGGTCGAAGCCGCTACCATCCACAGACCCTGAATCGTGGGGGGAACCTGCAGGGAACCCGGCTGAGGACGATCCTGGGGGTGGGATGAAATGAAAATCACATTGTCACAAGTTGGCTTCAAATGAAGTTACTGTGAAATGTCCCTAGGCACCACATTCCGGCGCCTGTTCGGGAAGGCTGGTACGGGAATTGAACCGTGCTGCTTGCCTGCCTTGGACTGGTTTATAAGCCAGCTATTTCCCCCTGTGCTAAACCAGCCCCGGCTCTACTCGGGTCAAGGGCTTGTCGATGGGCCCGCGGTGCCTGCCACGGGGGCTCGGGGTCAGGCAGTGACTGCTCGGAGGAGGAAGGCTGCTCAGTGGCGGGCGAGGAGGAGGATTTAGATCAGGGGTGGGCAAACTTTTCCGTGCAAGGGCCACATTCAGAAATTCACAATTCACAAAGGGCCGCATAGTATATTAAGTAAAATAATTACTTCACCCTGTTATGATTCTGGGCGCCTCATATAGAACATAGAACAGTACAGCACAGAACAGGCCCTTCGGCCCTCGACGTTGTGCCGAGCAATGATCACCCTACTCAAGTCAACGTATCCACCCTATACCAGTAAGTAACCCAACAGCCCCCCCCCCCCATTAACCTTAAAAAAAAATAAAAAATAAAAAATAAAAAATTTAAAAAAATTTAAAAAAAAAATTTTTTTTAATGACTTGGTGGGCCGCAGAAATACCTTTGGCGGGCCGCTTGCGGCCCGCGGGCCGTAGTTTTCCCACCCCTGATTTAGATGCTCTCTGCAGTGAGGCAGAGGGCAGCCTCATGCCCGGCACCGAGTCTCGCCTCATCCCCTCCGGGCATTTTTGAAAAGCATCATGGTTACCGGGACTGCGTGCGGCTGGCCCTGGAGAGCTGGGGAAATCTGGGGCTGCTCCTCGAGTCCAAAGCAGAGAACTGGTATGTCGAGCGCCTTTCTGTCTCTTGACCAGGAGAAGGCGTTCGACAGGGTGGGTTTGAGTACTTGCTCGGGACTCTGCGAGCTTTCAGTTCGAGACGCACTTTGTCACCCGGATCCGATTACTGTACACCGCCTCGGAGTGTCTGATTAAGGTTAACGGGTCTCTGACGGCGCCCCTTCGCTTTGGGAGAGGAGCGCGTCAGGGCTGACCCCTGTCCGGCCAACTTTATTCACTATGCTTGGAGCCTTTCCTGTGCCTCCTGCGGAGGAGGTTGTCGGGGCTGGTTCTGCACGAACCTGCCATGTCGGTGGTCCTTTCGGCTTACGCTGATGACGTGCTTCTCATGTTCACTGACCCTGGTGGCCTGCGGAGGATGCGAGACTGCCAGGCTGTGTACTCCGCCGCGTCTTCTGCTAGGATCAACTGGACTAAATGTTTCGGACCCCTGGTTGGTCCATGGCAAATGGACCCCCTCCCAGAGGAATGCAGACCCTTCAGCTGGACCCGGACCAACATCCTCTACTTGGGAGTCCATCTTTACCCAGCAGAGGAAGCCTGGACGGCGAACTGGCAGGAGTTAGAGACTGAGGTCACCGCTCACAAGGGACGCTGGACAGGACGGCTCAGAGTGCTGTCCTGCAGGGGTCGAGTTCTTTTCATAAACCAGCTGGTTGCCTCCATGCTGTGGTATCGGCTGGTCACTTTGACTCCTCCCCCTGACTTTGTTGCATCCAGAGAACTCTGATTCGGTTCTTCTAGGACAATGGAGTGCACTGGGTCACTGCAGAGGTCTTGAATCTCCCGATTGCTGAGGGCGGTCAGGTGCTGGTCTACCTTCGCACTTGGGTAGCGACTTTCCGCCTTCAGAGTCTGCAGCGTTAGCTCTACGTTGAGCCTTCTCCACGATGGTGTGCCCTTGTGACGTATTTCCTCTGCCAGGTATATGACCTGAACTACGTTGTGCAGCTCCTGTTCGTTGACCAGCAAGGTCTTCGGAGTTCATTGTTGGCACTGCCCGTCTGTACCAGGACCTTCTCAAAGTCTGGAACATGGTCGCGATGCCCCACAGCTCTCCCCCGTTAGGAGTGGTGGTTATCGTAAGGGAGCCGCTGCTCAGGAATCCGCAGCTCCGCCAATATCCATTCCAGTGGCTGGCAGAGGGGAGGGCTGTGGATGCCAGGGTGACCAGGATCGGTGACGTGCTGGGTGGTGGAGGAGTGGGCTGGATAATGCCCTACGAGCTTGCGGAGTGCGGAGCTGTGTCCGTCCAGCGCACGGCCAAAGCTATCCGAGGCCTCAAATCAGTCATGCTCGGCCCCGTGGGCACACTTAAACACGAGACGGTGCAGTTGTCCAGGGGCATCCCATCTGGGTGGATGCCAGCTTGGACCCCCCATCCCCCCCTCCCGGGCGCCGGTGCCCCACCACCTCAGCTGCCTTGTGAAAATACCCTCCTTTTCGCACCGCGGGAAGGGGTTTCCTGTACGGCCTGCAATTGCACACTTTCCACCTCTTTTTAAAAAAAATAAATGTAGAATACCCAATTCATTTTTTTTTCCAATTAAAGGGAAATTTAGTGTGTTCAATCCACCTAACTTTCTCATCTTTGGGTTGTGGGGGCGAAACCCGCGCAAACACGGGGAGATACTTTCCACCTCCTTGCCCTCGCCCGCCGTCCGGACACGTCTTTGTGTGCCGTGTTGCCGTCGGGCGGTGGAGGACCCTCTTCAGACACGTCCTCCCCATAAAACTTGGGGACTTGGGGTGGAGGCTGTTGCACAGGGCAGTGCCGTTCAACCGGAGTATATCCACTTAATCTGGCGAGATACACGGTGTGAAAACTAAGTAAAGTTAAGCCACCACACGGCCTCCCCAGAGACATGTCACTTTTGCGGCCTGGTGGAGACCGTGGAGCACGTGTATGTTGCCTGTCCTGGGCTGCACTTCCTTTTTGCTTTCCTGACAATGTTCTTGTTGGAATTTTGTTTGCAATTTAGCCCCACGCTCCTGATGTACGGATACCTGGTGAGGAGGGGGGCGGGGAAGGCGGAGAACCTCCTTGTGAACTGGGCCTGGCCAAACTTGCCATTAATAGGTCCAAGCAGCGGGCGACCAAGGGGGTCATCCGACCTGACTGTTTGCCCCTCTTCCGCAGCCTTGTTCGCGGCCGGGTGACCCTAGAGCGTGCGGTGTCCACGGGCTCACTCACTCGAGGCCTTCCGTGCTTGGTGGGAGCCGCAGGGTGTCCCTGGAGCATGCGGTGTCCACGGGCACACTCAAGGCCTTCCGTGCTCGGTGGGAGCCGCAGGGGTTGGGCTGCCTTATAGACCCTGATTTTCACACTTTGATTTGATGGGTTTTGTTAAGTTTCTGTTTCCTTTCCAGTTCCTTTTGGGCTGTGCTCCATTTGTTGTTTGGGAACAGCCCCCTTTGTTTTGTCCATCTGTTAATGTTTGTTCCTTTACTTAGTTTTCACACCGTGTATCACGCCAGACTAAGTGGCGGATGCAGAATATACTCCTGCTGTGGGGAGATAAACATCGCAGGTCATCACTCACAAAACTCAAAACACAAAATAAAAAAGTTATAATTATCTGCCTTTATCATATGACAGTCGTTAAACCTTATAAAACCACAGGGTCTCAGACAATAACAGTGGAGATGGGGCCCAGAGGATAACCAGCAAAGGATTCACTCACTTTGAGAGTAACCAACACAGTGTCTGTTACAATAATAAGTCAGACACAGCCGGTTCTGTCCGGGAATGGAGACTCTGAACAGAAATAACTGGTTCATTTGTAAATGTCACCGCAAAGTGATCTGTGTGACTCTGCCCTGACTCTGTGGACAGATATAGGCCGCACTGACAGATGTTCTCACCAGATTGTGGTCCCTGGATTTATTTTCTGCTCAGAAGTGAGATGTGCGGTTTGGAACCGGCAGCAGAGAAACAGGAAGTTGTGTTACCCGAGAATGAAACAGCAGGCGTCAGTTTCATGTTATCACCGTGAACAGTCTTCCTGCCTGTGAGGGTGAACTCACTCTGACAGCATCAAGAACACCCACACAGATTGCTGCCGGCCTCAGCATTACATTCACCTCCATTCCAATTTTAAACATCAAAATATGAGGTTATTTAGATTTTTAACACTTTCACTGAACTGGAAGATGGACTGAGGATATCACTGGGAGAAATGAGGGGACATCACAGAAACTTAAATTTTCCTCAAAGAGGGTTATTAGAAAATAGGAGATTAAAAGTGGGTCAGGGCCAATCAGGGAGAGAGAGAAAGTGAGAGAAAGGATTGAGTCTCCAGAAATGAGATGTTCACTCAGAAAGCGGAGAGGAGGGCAGCACGGTGGCTCAGTGGGTTAGCACTGCAGTCTCACGGCGCTGAGGTCCCAGGTTCGATCCCGGCTCTGGGTCACTGTTCGTGTGGAGTTTGCACATTCTCCCCGTGTTTGCATAGGTTTTGCCCCCACAACCCAAAAGATGTGCAAGGTGGGTGGATTGAACACGCTAAATTGCCCCTTAATTGGAAAAAATTAATTGGGTACTCTAAAATTTAAAAAAGAAAAAAAAGAAAGCGCAGAGGTTCAGTGTGTTCTTCAGAGAGAGATAATGAGAGAGAGAAAAGTTTAGTGAATTTAGGCGCTCTGTGAAATAGAAAGGTTAAAGGAGAGAGTGTCAGAGAGAAAGATAGAGAGAGGTGGGAGGTATGTGGAATGAGTGAGTGTGAGAGTGGAGAGAAGTGAGAAATTGAGAGAGAAGGGAGATGCCTAGTGAATGAGAGACAGGAGAGCAGGTTCACATACCCGAGGATCACTGAGAATGATCAGAATAAGGAGATCACCCAGAAAACGGCCAATAGGAATCTTCAGCTGAGCACATCACTCATTCTTAAAGGAATAGTCGGGGCTCTGACACTGCTCAGCTCCCAGTTAAAGGGGCAGACACAGCTCCGCCCTTTTCTCTGTTATTTTTCTGATTGTTAAAGGCCCGTAGGGGTTAGGTTTATTTAAAAGGACAGAATGTGGGAAGCACACATCAATAAAACTGGGCATTCTTGGACACAGATTGCAGCTCCTTCTTTATCCAGGAATGAAACTGTTGTCTAATTGTCCCAGCAGTTAACAGCTGCTATTTTAACGCAGACTTGTTGTAAAGGAGCTTCTGTTCCGTGTCTAGGGGTTCTGAGATATGGAAGAGAGCGGCTGGACCACATTTCTTAGATGCCTCAGGATTAACCCACACGGGGACTTTGCTGTCAGTGAAGAGAGATGAGAAAGACCCAAGTGTTGTTTGTCCCTCTCAGTGTGACCCTGAAGGACTGTGTCCAGGCTGAAGTTCTGTTCCTGCCATGTGATCCTCCCCCAGATTGTCCTTTCTGAGCTCCAGACAGGTGATGTTCAGTTCGGAAAGACAAAAATCTGCAACAACGTTTCAAACACATTTATTCAGAATAATAAACCTCATCAGCAGATTAAGACTGTCAGAGTGAACATTACTCAGTCCTGTACATGAGTAACAGCATCAATAAGGGTATAATCTAAACCTTGTGGTTTCTTGTGAACTCGCTGGTGTGTTAGCAGGTGGGATGACTGAGTAAATCCCTTCCCACAGACATTACAGTTGAATAGCCGCTCCCCAGTGTGAATGCGATGGTGTTTCAGAAGATAAGATAAATGAGAAAATTCCTTCCCACATTTGGAGCAAGTGAACGGCCTCTCCCCACTGTGAACTCACTGGTGTGTCAGCAGGTTGGATGACTGACTGAATCCCTTCCCACACACTGAGCAAGTGAACGGCCTCCCCTCATTGTGAACCTGCTGATGTGTCAGAAGGTTGTATGAACGTGTGAATCCCTTCCCACATTCAGGACAGGTGAACGGTCTATCCCCTGTATGAAGTTGCTGGTGTATCAGAAGGTTGGATGAATTAATGAATCCTTTCCCACAGTCAGAGCAGCTGAATGGCCTCTCCCCAGTGTGAATTCTCTGGTGGTTCAGTAGGGCAGATGGACGGCTGAATCCTTTCCCACACACCGAGCAGGTGAATGGCCTCTCCCCAGTGTGAGCATATTGGTGTGTTAGTAAATCCTTTTTGTTTTTAAAGCTCTTCTCACAGTCAGGACAGTTAAAAAATTTGTTATCAGAATGAACAAGTTGATGTGTCTGCAGGTGGGATGACTGAATGAATCCTTTCCCACACACGAAGCAGGAGAACGGTCTCTCTCCAGTGTGAATACGTTGATGTGTCAGCAGATCCTTTTTACATTTAAAACTCTTCTCACAGTCAGGACATGTAAATGGTCTCTTATCAGTGTGAACAAGCTGGTGTGTCAGAAGGTTGTATGAATGGGTGAATCCCTTTCCACAAATGGAGCAGATGAACTGTCTCTCACCAGTGTGACTGCGATGATGAACTTCCAGTTGTGATGGGTAACTGAATCCCTTCCCACAATCCGCACATTTCCAAGGTTTCTCCATGGTGAGCGTGTCCTTATGTCTCTCCCACTTAAAGCCTTGTCGACACACGCAGCAGGAGTATAGTTTCTCCCTGCTGTGAATGGTGTGATTTTCTTTTAGGCTGTGTAACTAGTTCAAGCTCTTTCCACAGTCAGTGCAATGAAACACTCTCATTCGGGTGTGTGTGTGTCTCGGTGCTTTTCCAGTCACACTGATCTTTGACATTTTTTTCCTTAAACGGAAGAGACAAATATTTCTCCTTCCAGTTTCAAAGACTGATGATATTCAGCTTCTGATTAATCGAGTGGCTGTCAGATATCGATGTGATATTTGGTTCTGTCGGCCAATCCTCCACTTCCAATATCCTGTAAAAGGACTTTACAAAAGTCATCACTGTCAGTCCAGGATAGAAATTCTGAACAGACAATTCTAGTTTTCTCTGGAACATCTTTTCCTCTCTTGTTCCTCCAAAGCTGTAAATCCCCCTCCCACACGCTCTCCCTCCTCCCTGGGCTGAAATCCAAACCCATCTCACTATCTGCATCATTTCTTTCCTCCACTCCCAGTTTTCTCCCTCCCTCTCCTCTGCCTGGGTTCAGTTCTCCAGCTCCTGTCTGCAGACTGACAATAAAACCAATGGGTCTTATTGGGGGTTTGGGTTCTCACCATTGTCCCCGCTCGCGGCGGCTCTCAATCAGCCTCTGGGAGCACTGCGCATGCTCCGCACAGAGAGGAGACTTCCGGGGGCGGGGCAACTGGCGCCTGCGCGTTCTGACTCCTGAGATGGAGACAGGGCGTATTCGATCACGCCGGGCATTCCGGGTAGCATTATCCGCCATTATTCCATTTTGTTCCTCAGGGTGATAAATTGGTTCCAGCACTTTTGATTACGTTCGTTGTTTGTACCGCATGTGCCAGCCGCATCGGTGTTTTTCTCTCTGATCGGCCCCTGTTAACGGCTGTCATCTGTTTCGGGGGCGATATGCCGCAGGACGCCTGCGCGGCCGCCATCTTTCTCAGCGGAAATGTGCAGCAAGGCGCATGCGCGGGCATCCATGAACCGGAAGCCGGAGGAGAGAATCTTGTGAATTTCTCTCCTGGACTGAGAGTGAAATTCCTTTAGAAACAGGAGGATTTGCCAACGGGGACTTCAAACCAAACATCACATCATCATCATCTGATTGAGTTACTCGATTCATCAGGACCTGAATATCATTGGGAGGTAAAATGGTTTGTCTGTTCTGTCTGAGGACAAAGATTTCAGATATCAGAGTAACTGGAAAACTTTTAATGACCATTCCAGGTTAAATTTGAGACTAATTACACCGATCACATTGGGGAAGTTAAATAATCTGCTGTTGTACTCTTATGTGTGAAGCTACATTTTAAAATTGCCACATTAGCATACTTGGCAGCTAAACTGGGCAAACTGCTGACCTTGTTAGTAGTGAGAGTTACTATCCCGGATTTTATCAAAATTTATTGTTCCTGTTGCATTTCATTCAGCTCATTGTGGCTACAAAGTAGGTATTCAGCCTAATCTCAATTTCCAGATTGTGAGGGCAGCATGATGGCACAGTGGGTTAGCCCTGCTGCCTCATGGTGCCGAAGTCGCAGGTTTGATCCTGGCTCTGGCTCACTGTTCGTATGGAGTTTGCACATTCTACCCATGTTTGCGTGGGCTTTGCCCCCACCACCCAAAGATGTGCAGGCTGGGTGGATTGGCCATACTAAATTGACACTTAATTGGAAAAAAAATTGGGTACTCTGAATGTATATTAAAAAAAATAAAATTCCAGATTATGGTCTGTAGCTTTTTAAGTTACATCAATTCAAATGTCTTACCAAATTACTTTTTAAATATTACGAGGCTTTCTGCCATAATTTCAGGCAGCATATCACAGATCCTCACCACCCTCTAAACATCCTAGTCCTTCCCTTAATCTCTGCCCCCTTTTATATGTAGCCCTCAATCAAAGAGAATAGGACCTTCCTATCCAATCTATTTCAATTCCTCAGAATTTAAAAAATATATAAATTTATGTTTTTTTCCAATCAAGGGGCAATTTAATTTGGCCAAGCCACCTACCCTGCATGTATTTGGGTGTGGGGGTGAAACCCACACAGACAATGGGAGAATGTGCAAACTCCTTGTAGACTGTGACCCGGGGCCAGGATGAAACCCGGATCCCCATCACACAGGCACACAGCCACTGTACCACCATGATCCCCCAGAATTTTATACATTTAGAATAATCTTCATTATTGTCACAAGTAGGCTTACCTTACTTTAACATTGCAATTGAGTCACTGTGAAAATCCCCTGGTAGTAACACTTATTCAGGTATACAGAAGGAGAATTCAGAATGTCCAATTCCCCTAACAAGCACGTCTTTCGGGACTTGTGGGAGGAAACCCATACAGACACTGGGAGAACGTGAAGACTCTGCGCAGACAGTGTCCCAAGTAGGAATTGAACCCGGGACCCTGGCGCTGTGATGCAGCAGTGCTAACCACTGTGCCACCCATAAAACAGTTCAGCTCAATCTTCTCAGATTAAAGAAGCTGAAGCGCCCAACGTGGGTCTTGCACCCACAGCCCTGGGATTAAGACTCCCATGCTCGACCGACTGAGCTAGCCGGGCTGCTTTTCATAATTTCATTTTTGTCTCCCCTCAGTCTTTTCTGTTCCAAAAAAAACAGCCTCAGTTTATCCAAACTTTCCTCAGAGCAAACATTGTCAATTTCTGGCTGATGTTGTTAAATCTCCTCTGTACTCTCTTTAGTGCAGTCTTCCTGTGCAGAGGAATCTAGCTCTGGCCTAACTAGTCCTGTCCTGCCATTTATCATGAAATCCTTTGCCTTGTTTCCCCTCCAGCTTTCTTCCTCACTATCAAGTGTTTAATCATTTTTGTGTCACATGTAAACTTGTTATTCATGTTCCTACATTTACTTTCAAATCAATGATGTAACCAGGAGTGAAGGGCCCAGTACTGATTCCTTCGAAACCGGCACTGGAAACAGCCCTTTGATTTTCTCTCTTCTTTATGGGATGTGAGTGTCACTGGCAGCCCAGCTTGGTTGCCCATTCCTAATTGCCCTTAAATTGAGTGGCTTGCTAGGCAATTTCAGAGTGCAATTCAGAATTAACCAGTTGAGTTGGCCAGATCAGGTAATACCGGTGCCGACTCGATGGGCTGAATGGTCCCCTTCTGCACTGCAGATTCTGTGACTAATTCCGACCTAGGGTCACTTTTGGAGTTTGTACATTCTTCCTGTCTATACATTGATTTCCTCCGGATGCACTGGTTTCCTCCTGCAGTCCACAGATGTGCCGGTTAGATGGATTGGCTGTGTTAAATTGTCACTGGAGGGGTTGTGGGGATAGGGTGGGGAATTCGCCAAGGTAGGATGCTCTTTCAGAGGGTTGTTGCAGACTCGATGGGCTAAATGGCCTCCTTCTGCACTGAGGGGATTCCATGATTCTACATTTGATCCAATGATGTGTTCACTCACACACTGCAGCCTGACTCTTATTAAGGGAACAGACACTGTTTGTTACTCTCAAAGTGAGTGAATCCTTTGCTGTTTCCCCTCTGGGCCCCATCTCCACTATTATTGTCTGATTGTCCCACTGAGACTCTCACTTATTATTGGACAATCAGCGAGTCAGTCAGCCTGAGCCTGTGACCGCTCTCACCATCTGGTACCGTCACAATGCCCAGGTGATTGATGGCAGCTCACGACCAATAGGAAGAGGAGGGGTGGGACTGGAGGACTGACCTGGAGCTGCTGGTCCTCCAAGCAATTGGAGTGAATGAGGGGCGGGGTCCTCGAACAGGCGCCGGAATGTGGCAACTAGGGGCTTTTCACAGTAACTTCATTAAAGCCTATTTGTGACAACAAGCGATTATTATTATTATTGTGCACTGCGAGTCTGGCCCGGATGCCAACTCTCCCGGATTGACTGACTGGAGTAACCAGGATTTTATTTGAATAATTTGTGGGTGTCACTGGCTGGGCCAACATTTATTACCCATCCCTGTGGATCTGGAGTCACATGTAGGCCAGACCAGGTAAGGATAGAAGATTTCCTTCACTGAAGGACATGAGTGAACCAGATGGGTCTTTGCAACAACCAGCAATAGCTTCATGGTCATCAGTAAACTTTCAATGAATTCAAATTTTACCTTCTGCCTTGGTGAGATTCATACCTGGGTGTCGAGAAAATCATTGGGACAGTAACAATTATTTGTGTGACTCTGGGACATGATTAGGACAGTAAAAATATTAATTGTAGGTCTCTGGAAAATCATTAGGACAGTAAAAAGGATGCTGTTTTGTAAGCTGTATGTTTTGAGATGACCTGAGGTTATGAGAATGTTGAAATCCTTCATTTAAAATGGGTAAAACTGGGGCTTAATATTTATCCTAAATAGCTATCTTTTACCTATTAGGTGTGTTAGGAAATAGGTGACTTCTACACCCGAGCTTTATAAAGATTCACAGGATAGAATTAGAACCATAGAATTCCTATAGTGCAGAAGGAGGCCATTCGGCCCATCGAGTCTGCACTGATTCTCTGAAAGGGCACCCTGCCTAGGCCCACACCCCTACCCTGTCCCTGTAACCCCATAGCCCCACCTAACCTGCACATCCCTGGACACTAAGGGGCAATTTATCAAGGCCAATCCACCTAACTTGCCCTTCTTTGGGATGTTGGAGGAAACCTGAGCACCGGATGTAAACCCACGCAGACACGGGGAGAAAATGCAAACTCCACACAGTCACCAAGGCCGGAATTGAACCCGGTCCCTGGCACTGTGAAGCAGCAGTGCTAACCACCGTGCCACCAGGGGCATAGTTTCCTGTCAATATTACTCTTGATGAAGCTCAGATCGAATTTGCTTTGCGAACTACTCTCTTAATATGTCTTGTAGATATACAAAATCCCTCTTCACCTCTTTCTCTCTCCTCCCAAAGAGGTCAGTTGGGTTTTTATGACAATCCAGCAGTTTTCTTGGTCACTTTTTCCTAGTGCCGGCCCCACAAATGACCAGATTCATTCAGCTCAATTTCACAACCTGCCTTTGTGTTTTTGTGGGTTCTCTCTCACTCTCTAATTTTTCTTTTTAATCAGTTTCACAGGGTGTTCGAAGGGGAGGCTTCAAAGTCCGAAAACTCAAATGAAGCATCACATCAGGATCTGACAGATTCCTCAATTTATCATATCCTGAATATCAGCAGATTTTGAATATGGAAGGAAAAAGCATCGTTCACAGTGGGGAGAAACCGTACATGTCATCAGGCCCCATGAGACAGAAATGCAGCCGCACTGAGGAGAAACCGTGGAAATGTGCGGACTGTGGGAAAGGATTCACTTACCCATCCAGCCTGGAAACTCATCGACGCAGTCACACTGGGGAGAGACCGTTCACCTGCTCCACGTGTGGGAAGGGATTTACTCAGTTAACGGCCCTGCGGAATCACCAGCGAGTTCACACTGGGGAGAGACCATTCACCTGCTCCGAGTGTGGGAAGGGATTTACTAAGTCATCTGGCCTGCTGAAACACCAGCGAGTTCACACTGGGGAGAGACCGTTTCAATGTCCAGACTGCGGGAAGTACTACAAAAGTTCTGGGAATCTAATGTACCATCAACGTATTCACACTGACGTGAAACCGTTTAGGTGCTCTCACTGCGGGACTGGGTTCAGACACTCGTCTCACCTCACTGTACATCAGCGAATTCACACTGGGGAGAGGCCATTCACCTGCTCCAAGTGTGGAAACAGATTCACTCAGTTATCCCACCTGCTGAATCATCAGCGAGTTCACACTGATGAGAGACCGTTTCAATGTCCAGACTGTGGGAAGTGCTACAAAAGTTCTGGGAATCTAATGTACCATCAACGTGTTCACACTGATGAGAAACCGTTCAGGTGCTCTCACTGTGGGACTGGATTCAGACAATCATCACAGCTCATTGTACATCAGCGAATTCACACTGGAGAGAGGCCATTCGCCTGCTCTCAGTGTGGGAAGGGATTCACTCAGTCATCCCACCTGCTGAGACACCAACGAAGCCACAAGTAACCATAATGATTGGGTTTTGCTGTTCCTCACATTCAGGACTGAACCATGTTCATTTAGGTCTCTTTCTGCTGATAACAATTCCAGCCCATTTACAGGGACTAATATTCTGGCTAAAAGTCAAATAAATTAGATTTGTGTTAAATACGCAGTGTGTTGAAACTTTGTTTTTGAACAAACAATTTTAATGAGGTATTTTCCGGCATTGTAAACAGTAGAATTACAGAACATGAAAACAAAAGGACTGTACAGTAAACAAAGTACATAGTACAATTGCCGTAGCCCACCCCACCCGGATCTGCCTAAATGACCCCCGATACCACATTCCCCTGCCCCCCCCCCCCCCCCCCCCCCCCCCCCCGCCCCCGCTGACGATTAAATCTCCCCAAAGAAGTCAATAAGCAGCTGCCACCTCCGGGTGAACCCTACCAACGACCCTCTCAAGGCGAACTTGACTTTCTCCAAGCCAAGGAAACTCGCCATGTCTGACAGCCAGGCTTCCGACTTCGGGGGCTTTGAGTCCCTCCAAGCTAGAAGTATCCGTCTCCGGGCTACCAGGGAAGCAAAGGCCAAAACGTGGGCCTCTTTCTCCCCCTGGACTTCCAGGGCCACTGAAACCCCAAAAATCGCCACCTCTGGACTCATTGCCACCCTCGTGTTCAATACTCTGGACATGACGCCCTCGAATCCCTGCCAGTATCTCCTCAGTTTTGGACATGCCCAAAACATGTGGACATGGTCTGCCGGTCCTCTCAGACACTTTATATATCTGTCCTCCACGCTGAAGAATCTGCTCATCTGGGACACTATCATGTGGGCCCGGTGGATGACCTTAAATTGAATCAGGCCAGGCCTGGCACATGTTGCAGTCCAATTAACCCTGCTCAGCGCGTCGGCCCACAGGCCTTCCTCAATTTCCCCTCCCAACACCTCCCATTTATGCCTCAGCTCCTCGGTCTGCGTCTCCTCTGTCCCCATGAGCTTCTTGTAAATATCCGAGACACTTCCCTCCCCCAACCATCCTCTCGACACAACTCTATCTTGGATCCCCCTCAGTGGCACAAGTGGAAAAGATAGCACCTGCCTGCGCCCCCAGACTGGTACCCCTAGCCCTACATGAGGTTGCCTCCACCCGCTCCCAAGCTGACCCTCCTCCCACCACCCACTTCCTTATCATGGCTACGTGAGTCGCCCAATAATAGTTGCTGAAATTCGGCAGAGCAAGCCCCCCTTTCCTCTGGTTCCGCTCGAGCATCACTCTCTTCACTCGCAGGGACTTGCCCGCCCACACAAAGCCCAAAATGATCTTGCTTACCCTCTTAAAAAAGGAACGTGGAATGAAAATGGGGAGACACGAACACGAATAAGAACCTCGGGAGGACCATCATTTTAACTGTCTGAACTCTCCCAGCTAACGACAGCGGGAGCGCATCCCACCTCCGGAACTCCCCTCGCATTTGATCTACCAGCCAGGACAGGTTCAGCTTGTGCAGTCGACCCCAATCCCGCGCCACTTGTATTCCCAGGTACCTGGAACTTTCCCAACTAACCGGAACAGCAGCTCCTTCAGCCGGTCCCCTTGGCCCCTCTGCTGAACTACAAATATTTCACTTTTTGTCATATTCAATTTGTACCCCGAAAACCGGCTGAATTCCCCCAGGGTCGCCTGATTCCGTCCATCCCCACCATCGGGTCCGAAACGTACAAGAGCAGGTCATCCGCGTACAATGAAACTCTGCTCCTCCTCCCCCCCCCCCCCCCTCGTACCAGCCCCTTCCAACCCTCTGAAGCCCTCAGAGCAATTGCCAGCGGCTCTATAGCGCAAAGAGCAGTTTTAAATAGTCACAAGTCGTCCTGTTTGTCCTCACACTCGCCTCTGGGGCCTGATATAGCAGCCTGACCCAGTCGATGAAACCCACCCCAAATCCAAACCGTCCCAGCACCTCCCATAAATAGTCCCACTCTGACCGGTCAAATGCCTTCTCCGCATCCATTGCCACCACTACCTCCACCTCCTTTCCCACTGGGGACATCACGATCACATTGAGCAATCTTCTTATATTCGCCCCCAGTTGCCTACCTTTAACAAACCCGTTTGATCCTCCCTAATAACACTTGGCACACAATCCTCAATCCTGGTGGCCAAAAGCTTTGCCAGCAGTTTAGTGCCCACGTTAAGAAGGGAGATTGGCCTATAAGACCCACACAACTCTGGGTTCTTGTCCCGTTTTAAAATCAAGGAGATGGTGGCCTGCGACATTGTCTGGGGCAGCACCCCTCTGTCCCTTGCCTCATTAAAAACCTTGACCAGCAGCGGCCCCAATATCCTGGAGAACCTTTTATAAATTTCTACCGGGTACCCATCCGGCCCCGGGGCCTTACCTGACTGTATGGCCTTTAAGTCCTCAAATATCTCCTCAGCTCCGATCGGGGCGCCCAGCCCTTCTACTAGCTCCTTACCCACTTTTGGGAATGTCAGGCCATCTAAGAAGCGTCTCATCCCCTTTGGCCCTGCGGGGGGCTCCGAGCTATAGAGTTTGCTATAAAAGTCCTTGAAAGCCCTGTTCACACCCGCCGCATCCCCCACCAAGTTACCGCCTCCATCCACCACTTTACCTATTGCCCTAGCCGCTTCCCTCTTTCTGAGCTACTAGGCCAGCATCCTGCTGGCTTTCTCTCCATGTTCATATACCGTACCCCTCACCTTTCTGAGCTGCTGGGCCAGCATCCTGCTGGCTTTCTCTCCATGTTCATATACTGCACCCCTTGCCTTTCTGAGCTGCTCCCCTGCCTTACCCGTGGACACCACCCCAAACTCCGGCTGCAGCCTCCTCTGTTCCCTCCAGAGCTCCGCACTCGGGGTCCCCGCATACCTCCCGTCAATCTGCAGGATCTCCGCTAACAGTCGGTCCGTCTCTGCCCTGTCCGTCTTGTCCCTGTGAGCCCGGATTGAAATCAGCTCCCCTCTCACCACTGCCTTGAGCACCTCTCACACCACTTTGCTGAGACTTCACCCGTATCATTGACCTGCAGGTAGTTTTGTATACACTTCCTCACCCTCTCGCACACCCCTTCGCCAGCAATCCCACATCCAGCCTCCACTGCGACGCTGGAACCTCTCTCCACTCACCTGCAGCTCGACCCAATGTGGGGCATGGTCGGAAATGGCGATTGCCGAATACTGCCCATCCACCACCCCTGTCAATAGATCCCTACTCAGTATTTTAAAAAATCGATCCGAGAGAATACCCGATGGACGTGCGAGAAAAGGAGAACTCCTTCCCTGTCAGCCTTCCAAACCTCCACGGACCGAACCCCACACATCCCGCCCCCCCCCCCCCCCTCCACCCTCTCCCCCAATCTATTCCATGAACTCCCTCAGCTCTTTTCCCATTGCTGACACTCTGCTTGTTTTTGAGCACGACCGGTCCAGGCCTGGGTCCATAGCTTTATTGAAGTTCCCTCCCATAACCAGCTTGTGGGAATCCAGGTCGGGTATCTTCCCCAGCACCCTCTTTATGAAATCCACATCATCCCAGTTTGGCGCATATATGTTGACCAGGACCACCTTCCTCCCTTCCAGCTTACCGCTAACCATAATGTAGCGACCTCCCCCGTCCGAAACAATACTACCCACCTCAAACTGCACCCGCTTGTTCACCAGAATCGCGACCCCCCCCTGGTCATAGTATCTAGCCCTGAGTGGAATACCTGACTAACCCAGCTCTTCCTCAACCTAAGCTGGTCCGCTACCTTCAGGTGCGTCTCCTGCAACATTATCACATCCGTCTTTAGAGCCCTAAGATGCGCAAACACCTTTGCCCTCTTCACCGGCCCGTTTAGCCCCCTAACATCCCACGTAACCAGCCTATTTGGGGGGCACCCCCCCCCCCCCTTGCCGGTCAGCCATCCCCTTTCCTGGGCCTGCCCCCAGCCCCTGTCCCGTGCCTCTGTAGCCCCGCCTCCTGGCAGCGCCCATCCCTGACCTCTTCTCCGCTTCTAAAATCAAGTCCCTCCCTTGTCAGCCGAACAACCCCCACCCCCCTTCCAGCAACAACACTCTGTAACCTAACCCCATCCCTAATCTGATTATAATGATGTTGGTCCTCATGCGTAACCGGCCATCTTGTCCGCTGCTGCAGCCAACACCCAGCTCGAGCCTGTCTTTTTGTTTGTTCCTTTTCAATCCCTTCGGGCTCTCTGTTCCAGAAACCAATATAGATACAACAGACCCTTGTTCGCTGTTTCTTCAAGTCCAGCACTGAAAAACGCAAAAAAAGTTGGGGGGGGGGGGGGGGGGGGAAGGTCCGAATGTCTAGCCAGAGCGAGAGCCACCAAATGTGGGACCTACTCCCACATAGCCGCCACCGGAAGTTTTCAAAAAGGTTTTTTTTTTCAGAAACATCAAATTAATCACCCAACACGCAACTCAAAATGATGATCCTGAGATTAAAGCCTCATTATCTACCCGTTCAACTCCATGGACTGTGACAAACCTCCCTCCACAAACGCTTACCTCACTATATCCAGCCTAAGGAGCTGGACACAAATAAAGTCTCATTGAGATTTCAGCCCTATCACAGTTGGGATTTGGGAAAATTGTTGTCATAGAATCATAGAATCAGAATTTACAGTGCAGAAGGAGGTCATTTGGCCCATCAAGTCTTCACTGGCCCTTGTAAGGAGCACCCCACTTAAGCCCACGCTGTCGATGAATTATGTTTCTTTCTGTATGTTACAGTGCCACACTGAAATGCTTCGGAGAAATTTCGATCACATTACCACTTGCTGTGTTCCAGGCAACATTCAGACATGTTAAATGTTGCATTTTAGCATTGGAACGCCCAAGGGAAATGCAGGTTCCAATGCAGTATGTGAGACCACAGAGCTTTTGTTAGATTTAAACTCCCTGACCACAAAATCTTGAAGAATAGTTGTACATATGTGGGTTAAGTACATATGCACAATTGCTTTCCAATTGGTTGTCGGGGTTCCAATGGGCAAATATTAACTGATTGCACATATCCATGGTGGGTCATTTACCCAGCATTCCTGGCAGTGGAGAAAGCCCCCTATCTACAATACAGGGGACCGGGATGCGTGCGCAGTCTCACACAGTTTGGAGCATGCACAGAGTGAGGGATGACGCTGAACAGAGGTTGGTTTGTTGCTCGGCCGCCGGTGAGAGGCGGCGGAGGGGAAGCGGCGGGTGGGTGGAGCGGGTTCATTAACACTCAGTGTGGGCCACAAACCCCGAATAACAACCTGCAGGTCCCGCGGTTCCAGCTCCCAGACTTTCCCCCGGAAATAGGCCTAGGTTAAAGGCCACCATCTTCATTCCGTGGCGAACATGGTGTCTGAGGGGCCATGGTGGTGACGCAGAGAGTGGGCGGGGCTTCTGGGTCCTAGTGACCAGGAGAGAAAATGATTGTATCGCTGATTTTGTTCTCGCTTTGCCCAGAACTGCATCCAGGCAGAGGCGAGGAAGTGGGGGGTAGGGTGGGGGATCTTGGAGTTGATGAAATAAAGGGTGAGATGGGTTTGAATTCAGCCCAGGGAGGAGAGAATGTGTGCGGGATAGGGATTTACAGCTTTTGGGGAAAAAAGACAGGAAAAATATTCCATAGAAACTAGACTTGGCTTTTCTGTGTTTCTGTGCTCCACACTTGTTGTGGAAAATTTTGTAATCTGCATTTCCAGGCTATTGGAAGGGGAGGATGACTGGAAGGAACATCATTGCAAGATCTGACAAGATTTATCCAGATCTGAATATTTTTTTAAGAAAGAAGGATCTGAATATCATTGGCCTTTGAATGTGGAAGGAGAAACGTTTGGTTGTTCTGTCCGTGGGAGAAGATTTCAAACACCAGTGTGTTTGGAAAAGAACCGACACACGTACACCTGAGAGACAGTGTTCCAGTGAACTGACTGTGGAAAGAGCTTTAATCAGTTCACAGTCTCTAAAAAATCACACCATTCACAGTGAGGAGAAACTGTACATGTGTTCTCTGTTGATAAGATTTCAATCAATCATCTAACCTGCAAAGACAGGAAGATACAGGCACCATGGAGAAACTGTGGAAATGTGATGACTATGGGAAGGGATACAATTATCCATCCCGGCTGGAATACCATCGACGCTCTCACACTGGGGAGAAGCCGTGGAACTGTGGGGATTGTGGTAAACTATTCAATTCTCAATACCAGCTGGCAAACCATCAACGCAGTCATACTGGGGAGAGGCCATTCACCTGTTCTCTGTGTGGGAAGGGATTTACCCAATCAGCCTGTCTCATGTCACACCAGCGATTTCACACGGAGGAGAGGCCCTTCAGCTGCACCGACTGTGGAAAGAGGTTCAGGCATTCATCCCATTCAGTAAACACCAACGTGTTCACACAGGGGAGAGACTGTTCACCTGTTCAGTATGTGGGAAGGGATTCACTCAGTCAGCCAACCTGGTGGTACACAAGCGAATTCATACTGGGGAAAGGCCATTTAGCTGCACTTCCTGTGGAAAGAGGTTACGGTCGTCATCTGAACTCACTGAACATCAGCGAGTTCACACAGGGGAGAAACCATTCACTTGCTCTGTGTGCGGGAAGAGATTCGCTCAGTCATCCCACTGCCTGACACACCAGCGAGTTCACACTGAGGAGAGGCCGTTCACCTGCTCTTCCTGTGGAAAGAGGTTCAGGCATTCGGGCAACTTCAAAGCACACCAGCGGGTTCACACTGGAGAGAGACCGTTCACCTGCTCTGTGTGTGGCAAAGGGTTCCATTGGCTATCCAGCCTGCTGACACATCAGCGAGTTCATAAACAACTGCAGGGGTTGGGTTCTGCTGTTATTACTGCTGTTAATCACATCCAGGATTGATAGTCTGACAATAATGTGTTTGTTTTTGCTGATGTTAACAACCCTAAAACAAGCTGGAGTTTCATATACTGGAGATGTTGTCACTGGTTTCGAGCCTTGCAGTGTCTCTTTTTAAAAACACCATCAGCGATCAGAGCTCTCAACAGGATCCTGTTTATAATAAAATTCTATACTTTTACTTCAACCTTAACTGACCTCCAGGAAAAGCAGATTACAAAATGTTTGTAAAATCTACAAATCAACATCTGAAAGGCTCCACTGACCAACATCTCCAATTATAAAGTGCTGATTAATTCATGCCGACAGTTCTCACTGACTTACATATTGCACACATTTCTGTCATCAAATTAAATGATCGAGATATGGGAAACAAACCAGTAACATTTTTCACACACATCAATAAAAGCTTCAACTATCAACATTGATATTGATGAAGTTTGGAAGGTGCTGAGTTGAATAATTTCTGACACAGCAGCAGCAACATTTGGTAAAGGTGGAACCCACACACAGACTGGTTTGAGACCCACTCAGTACAGATGGACAAGGGCTGCTTCATTATTTGAGGAGTTGCGAATGGTGCTGAACATTGTGCAGTCATCCACAAACATTCCCACTTCTGACCTTCTGATGAAGGCAGATCATTGATGAAGCAGCTGAAGATGGTTGGGCCGAAGACACTACCCTGAGGAATGCCTGCAGTGATGTCCTGGAGCTGAAATGGTTGGCCACCAACCACCACAACCATCGTCCTTTGTGCCAGGTACGATTCCAACCAGCGGAGAGTGTTCCCCCTGATTCCCATTGAGTCCAGATTAGCTGGGGCTCCTTGATGCCATACTCGGTCAAATGCTGCCTTGATGTCAAGGGCAGACACTCTCACCTCACCTCTGGCATTCAGCGCTTTTGTCCATGTTTGAACCAAGGCTGTAATGCCTGCAGGAAGACATCAATAGACTGATCAGTGGGCCAGAAAAGTAGCAAACTGAGGTCAATCCAGAAAAGCGCGGGATAATAAATACATTTGGGGAGGACAAACACGGCAAAGGGAAAGAATATGAATTGTATGACAGTGAGGTGTAGAGGGACAGAACGGCATTAGAGTGCATGTCTACAGGGACTTCCGGTGACGTCGGGCGGGAGGCAGCCGCACGTTGGAGGGCTCCCGTTCGGGTACGGCATTGTCGGGGTGTAACGCTCGGTCCTAAGGAAAGCGGAGGCAGCAAAAGTCAGGAGACAACACAGGAAGGGGAAATGTCAAAAGGTCAGCAAAATAACAGCCGTGAAAAAAGCGGCTGAAAGTCGGTCAGGGAGTGGAAAGGTCAACGTGGGGTCATAAAAGAAAATGGAGGCTGGAGTACCAGGGGAGGCCGCATTGGTTACGGCTGAAGAAATAACTAAGGTGATGGCCGTGGAAGTCAAAAGGCAGTTTACAAAACACGTGGAGGCAACGAGGAAGGAGATGGGGTCGGTTTTGAAAGTGCTGGTGGAGTAGATTTCCCCGGTGAGGACGGCGGTGGCGAGCGCAGTGGCAGAGGTGAGGGAGCAAGGTGAGGCGCTGAAGATAGTGTAAGAGACATTACTGCAGCAGGGTGATCAACTTACCTCGATGGGGAAGGAGATGCGGAAGGTGACGGAAATCAACAAGGATCTGTGAGGCAAAATGGAAGACCTGGAAAACAGTTCCAGGCGACAGAATTTGAGGATTGTGGGGCTGCCCGAAGGAGTGGAAAGACCGAGGCTGACTGAGTATTTTGCCACGATGTTGGCAAAGCTATTGGTGAGGGGGAGGATCCCTCCCGATGTGAGCTGGATCGGGCTCATCAGTCGTTCAGGCCTGTACCAAAGGCGAGTGAGCCGCCAAGAGTATTGACTCTGTGCTTCCGTAGGTACAGTGTAAAGGAGACGATCCTGTGCTGGGCCAAGCAGAAGCAGATGGTGCAGTGGGCTGGAGCTGGTATACACATATACCAGGACTTTACAGCGGAGCTGGCGAGGAGACGGGCTGCCTTCAAGCGGGTGAAGAGGGCACTGTACATTAGCAAGGTGCAGTGCGGCTTTGTGTATCCAGCGAAGCTGAGGGTGACCTACAAGTTCAAGGAGTTTTATTTTGGGACGGCGGAAGCAGCGGAGGAGTTTGCGAAGGCAGAAGGACTGTGGCAGAATTGAGAAATGGTCATGTACCGATGTAGCCTCATGACTGTATTCTTCTTTTATTTTGTTTCACTGCGTGCTGGTGTATGGGCTATAGGAGCCAACGTTGTATATATTTGGACAAGGGAAGAAATGGGACTTTCAGTCGTAATGTGGGTTCTTTGGGGTGTGGGTGTGTATGCGGGGTTTGTGTGCTAAAGGGGATTTCTAGGTTTTTCCTGGGGCTGGGCAAGGGGGAAAGAGACCCGGGCGGGGGCCTCCACGCTGGCCGGTTTAAGCAGGCCAGTGAACGGGGGTGAGGTGGGGGGAGGGGCTGTGGCCATCGGAGCCTGGCAGAACAGGGTCCGAGTGGTCTAGCCAGGGTGGATAGTTGGGGGGGGAAGGAACCGAGGTGGGGGGGAGGATTTTTACAAGAGGAAGTGGAGGGGCGGAGTTGTGGGGGGACGGGAGGTTTACAACTCTTGGGTGTCATTTACGGTACTCTTTTGGAGGTTGGATGGCATTGAGTGTCATTGGAGGGAGGGGGGGGCTCTATAGGTTAATGGTGACCATGGGAGATTCCGGACTCCTTTCTCTTTCTCGCCTTTGTTTTTTTTTCCACCGTGAGAGAGTTTGTTTTATTTGATGCAGATATTGACAGGTGGGCCGTTGGTTGGGGTGGTGGGAGGATGGGATCGTTGTTGATGTTAAGGGGATTGACTTTGTATTTGTTACCGTTTACTGCTTGTTGGTGGGTCCCAAATTTGCTGGTCTGGGGCTTTTTCCCGGGAACAGTCGCAGGCTAATGGCTGCCATCTTGATTCAAGGAGTACAGGGAGAAGTCTTACACCAGGTTAAAGTCCAACAAGTTTGTTTCGAATCACTAACTTTCGGAACACTGCTCCTTCCTCAGGTGAATGAAGAGGTAGGTTCCTGAAACATATATACAAAGTCAAAGATGCAAGGCGATACTTTGAATGTGAGTCTTTGCAGGTAATGAAGCCTTTACAGATCCTGTAATTATCTGCAAAGGCTCACATTCAAAGTCAGACTTCTTACTGTGCTCACCCCAGTCCAACGCCGGCATCTCCGCATCATGGTTCAGGGAGTAGCAGAGCTCATGTACGGCATCCATGGTGAGGCAACAGGAAGTGGGTGGGGCTTCAGTGACCAGGAGAGAAAATGATTGAGTCGTTAACTTCACTCTGTCTGTACAAAGGTTAGAATTGAACCAAACCAGAGTAGAGGATGGGAGAAAACTGGGAGTGGAGGAACAGAATGGTGGAGATGGGTCAATGAGTCAATAATAATCTTTATTAGAGCCACAAGTAGGCTTACATGAACACTGCAATGAAGTTACTGTGAAAACCTCACCACATTCCAGTGCCTTTCCGGGTACACAGAGGGAGAATTCAGAATGCCAATTAACCTAACAAGCACGTCTTTTGGGACTTGTGGGAGGAAACTGGAGCGCCCGGAGGAAACCTACGCAGACATGGGGAGAACATGCAGACTCCGCACAGACGTTGACCCAAGCGGGAATCAAACACGGGATCCTGGCGCTGTGAAGCAACAGTGCTACCCACTGTGCTACCGTGTGCCTTCACGGCTAACAGTTATTCGATTCATTAGGATCAGAATGTTACAGACATTGAATATGGAAGGAGGAATGTAAAGTCGATTCTGCCCACGGGAAAAGATTTCAAGCATTATTGTGACTGGAAAAGTGCCGATACACACACAATCAAGTGAGTGTTCCAGTGAACTGACTGTGAAAAGAGCTTCACCCAGTTACAGAAACAGCCTGCAGAAAGATCATACATAGGGTAAGTCAGCGGGAGATATTTGGCAGATAAAGTATAATTTGGGGAAAGAGTGAAGTTGTCCCATGTTGGGAATAATAATAATAATTTAAATAGAGAGACTGCAGAATACCACAGTAGAGAAAGTTCTGTGTGTCCTTGTACATGGACCACAAGTGTATTTATTACCTCACACTCCTCCAGATTGATCTCCATTTGCTTCTTTGCTGCCCAGCTGATCAGTCTACTGATATCTTCCTGTAGTCTACAACTTTATTCCTCGCTGTCAACCACAAGACTGCAAATGTTTCAACCATGTCCCTCTGTTAAAGTCTAAATCATTCATATATAACACACAAAGCGTGGAATCTTGTCCTGAACAATCCAGAACTCCGCTTGAAACAGTCTTCTGATCACAAAAATACCTCTGGACCAATCCCCTTTGCTTCCTGCTGCTCCAGCTGATGACATTCCAGCGTAATGGAAGTGTCCTGGTTTTCCCACGTGGAACTGGATGTGTATTCCACAGGGCTGGGATGTGCTGTCATGTCTTTATTTATTTGATTATTAACTGACTGAAGTAAATAAAGTTCAGAATAAAACAAATATTCAGCAGGTACGCACCAACCATTATCCTGAAGTCACCGTATTTTTATAGGAAGTTAACTGTTTGCCAAACCTCATTACCTAAATGCCTCAGATTTTTATTTACTGAAAAATTCAGATTAGGTCACTGTTCAGTCACTTGTTGTTTAGCTTCCTCTTCACCCCGAGATTTGATTTATTGAACACAGACTGTGATTAAAAGATTAATTTCAGTTTTAAGCTATTTATCAAATTTGGTTTTCATTTATAGTTGATTCCAGCAGTAACCAGAACTGTGCTCAGTTCTCTAGCTGTGCACTAACAAGTATTTTATAAAGTTTGAACATTATCTCCCTGCTCTTATATTCTGGTCCTGAGACAAGAAAGGAAAGTGTCCCAAATGCCTTCTGGACCACCTGATCTACCTGTCCAGCCACCTTCAGGGATCTGTGGACATGCTCTCCAAGGTTTCGGGACTGTACTCGTTGGAATTTAGAAGGATGAGGGGGGATCTTATAGAAACATTTAAAATTATGAAGGGAATAGATAGGATAGATGCGGGCAGGTTGTTTCCACTGGCGGGTGACAGCAGAACTAGGGGGCATAGCCTCAAATAAGGGGAAGTAGATTTAGGACTGAGTTTAGGAGGAACTTCTTCACCCAAAGGGTTGTGAATCTATGGAATTCCTTGCCCAGTGAAGCAGTTGAGGCTCCTTCATTACATGTTTTTAAGGTAAAGATAGATAGTTTTTTGAAGAATAAAGGGATTAAGGGTTATGGTGTTCGGGCCGGAAAGTGGAGCTGAGTCCACAAAAGATCAGCCATGATCTAATTGAATGGCGGAGCAGGCTCGAGGGGCCAGATGGCCTACTCCTGCTCCTAGTTCTTATGTTCTTATGTTTCTCTGTTTCCCAACACTTCTCAGCATCATCCCATTTATTGGTCATTCCCGTGCCTTGTTTACCCTCCTGAATTCATTATCTCCCACTGCTCCAGATTGAATTCCATTCACCATTTTTCCATCCATCTGACCCAGTCCATGGCTTTCTCCCTCATTCACTAAAATACATCAGCAACCTTTGTATCCTGGTGCATACATTTCATTCTAAATCATGGATATATCCCGTAAAACTGTGGAGCCCCACTGGAAACAGACGTCCAGACATCATTCAGTCCTGGATGTGACCAACAGCAGCAACAAAGCTGAATCCAAACCCTGCTGTTGCCTGTGAACTTGCTGATGCCTGTGAAGGTTGTTTGACTGAGTGAATCTCCTCCCACACATGGAACAGTTAAACAGCCTCTCCCCAGTACCGCTCCTACATGTGGGCACACGGTAGCACAGTGGTTTGCACTGTTGCTTCACAGCTCCAGGGTCCCAGGTTTGATTCCTGGCTTGGGTCACTGTCTGTGCGGAGTCTGCACGTTGTCCCAGTGTTTGTGTGGGTTTACTCCGGGTCTCCGGTTTCCACAGTCCAAAGATATGTAGATTAGGTGGATTGGCCATGCTAAATTGCCATTAAGTGTACAAAAAGGTGAGGTGGGATGATGGGTTAGGTTGGAGGTATGGGCTGAAGTCGGGTGCTTAAATCCAAGGGCCGGTGCACGCGATGGGCCAAATGCCCTCCTTCTGCACTGTAAATGCTATGATTTTGTTTCACTGTGAACTCGCTGGTGTTTCAGCAGATTTGGTTTACTTTTAAATCTCTTTTCACAGTCAGAACATTTAAAAGGTTTCTGATCAATGTGAACAAGTTGGTGTCTAGTCAGATCGGATGACTGAGTGAATTTCGTATCACACACGGGGCAAGTGTACGGTCTCTCCCCAGTGTGAATTCGCTGGTGTTTCAGAAGCTGGGATGACCGAGTAAATCCCTTCCCACAGACGGAGCAGGTGAACGGCCTCTCCCCAGTGTGAGTGCGTTGATGTAACAGCAAACAGCTTTTACTTTTAAAGTTCTTCTCACAGTCAGAACATTTAAAAGGTCTCTGATCAGTGTGAACACGTTGGTGTGTCATAAGATGAGATGACTGAGTGAATCCCTTCCCACACATGGAGCAGGTGAATGGCCTCTCCCCAGTGTGGGTGCGTTGATGTATCGGTAAATCCTTTCTGCTTTTATAGCTTTTCGCACAGTCAGCACATTTAAAAGGTCTCTGATCAGTGTGAACAAGTTGGTGTGTCAGGAGGTGGGATGACCGAGTGAATCCCTTCCCACACACGGAGCAGATGAACGGCCTCTCCCCAGTGTGAGTGCGCTGATGTGTCAGTAAATTAATTCTGCTTTTAAAGCTCTTCTCACAGTCAGCACATTTGAAAGGTCTCTGATCAGTATGAACAAGTTGGTGTTTCAGGAGGTGTGATGACTGAGTGAATCCTTTCCCACATACAGAGCAGGTGAATGGCCTCTCCCCAGTGTGAGTGCGTTGATGTATCAGTAAATCATTTCTGCTTTTAAAGCTCTTCTCACAGTCAGCACATTTAAATGGTCTCTGGTCAGTATGAACATGCTGGTGTGTAATGAGATTGGATAGCTTAGTGAATCCCTTCCCACACACGGAGCAGGTGAATGGCCTTTCCCCAATGTGAATACGTCGATGAGTTTCCAATTCAGATGGGTAATTGAATCCCATCCCACAGTCCCCACATTTCCACGGTTTCTCCATAGTTATCGACAAGTTATCAGGTGCAGGTGGGATACAGATTTGAGGTCACTATCAGTTCAGCCGTGATGTTATTAAATGGTGGAACAGGCTCACGGGGCTGAATGTCCTATTGCTGCTTCTTGATTCCTTTGGTACGAATGTCCGTATGTCTCTCCAGCTTGGATCATCAATTGAAGCCTGAGTACGGTGTCTCCCTGATGTAATTGCTGTAATTTCTTTTCATGATGTGTGTTTGGTTAAAGCACAGTTCCCGCTCACTGTGGTAAATTACGTAGATGTCTGTGTCTCGGTGCTTTTCCAATCACAGTGATTTTTGATATCTTTTCCGCAAAGAGAAAGCAGACAAACATTTCTCCTTCCACGTTGAAAGGCCGGTCCTGATGAATCAAGTGACTAAGGCAGATCTCGACATTATGTTTGCATCTGCAAATATTCTGTAAAAGGAGATTACATTGAAATACTGTGAATATATAAGACACAAACAGGCTATTCTGTCACAGATTCTGCTGTTGTCTGTACTCGGCACACATCTCCAACTGTCCCCCGATCTTATCTCAGCCTTTCAGCTAATTTTCAATTCCATTTTCGCAGCACTTTCTTCAGCTCATTTCCATGTAATGAATAACACATTCTAAATCTGTGATGAATAAATTTGTCAGTATTGCCCTCTTTGATTCATTCGTAACTATCTTGTATTGATGACTCAACGTTTATTCCTTGTTTACAATAGAAAAAATGCCCACTCCATTTATTCCTTCCTGAAAGCTGTAATCTGTCATTTTGTTGAGTACAAATTCTCTCCTTCTAACCCCCTGTAAAAGGAGTTTACAAAAGCGATCACTGTCAGTCCAGGATAGAAATTCTGAACAGGCAATTCTAGTTTCTCTGGAACATATTTTCCTCTCTTGTTCCCCCAAAGCTATAAAACCCCTGACTCACCATCTGCACCACTTCTTTCGTCCACTCCCAGTTTTCTCCCTCCCTCTCCTCTGCCTGGGTTCAGTTCTCCAGCTCCTGTCTGCAGACTGACAATAAAATCAATGGGTCTTACTGGGGGGTTTGGGGCCTCCAGCGGGTGTTTGTGAATCCTCCCCGCCCACCTGCCAGGGTTTCCTTCCTTGCCACAGATCAGAGTCCTCATTGATTTGTGTGCAAAGTGCACCTGTGAAGTTGCACATCCTGGGATGTGAACCAACCTCCAGTGTGTGAAGCAGGATGGTGCCCATTAACCTGGGCCTGTTCCCGGGAGGGAGGGAGAAGCTCCGCAGCTGCAAACCAGGGAGCTGACAATGATGGTGAAGGGTTTGCTCCAGCTCACAATGCCCGGGGACTGATTGACGGCGGGCTCGGACCAATAGGAAGACGGGGCGGGCCTGGATGACCGAACAACAGCAGCTGGTCCTCCAGCCAATCAGAGTGAATGGGAGGCGGAGCAAAGCTCTCGCTCCCTCCGCATGCGCCGGGCCACCCAGGCCTTTCTCGGGGAAAAGCCCGAGCAGCTTTCGCCGGTTCAACTGCCTAATCCGAGCTTCATATTCGGGCTTGGGGCCTACACCGAATGTTTATGAAGCCTCCCGACCCATCCACCGGCTCCATCCCTCCCTCATGACTCACCGAGCGACATCTGAAGCCGGATTATTTCCACCCAACCACCGGAATACTAAGCAATCATCGGCACTGCGCATGCTCCAGTTCACGTCGGAGACCGGGCTCAGCCCCGCCCCCCATTCTCTCCGATTAGTTGGAGGATCTGCTGCAACCACTCGGTCCTCCAGGCCCACCCTCTCTTTCTATTGGTCCAGAGCTGCCGTCAATCGCTCCCTGGGCCTTGGGAGCTGGAGCATGCGCAGTGCCGCTGCTGGGCTCGGCCGGGAGGTTTCACTGAAACCCGGTGGAGGTTCCAAACCCCAATAAGAAGTTTCCGGGCCCGGGTTTGCATCGAGCGGGGGGACAGCTGCGGCCTGCTCCCGGTGACAGGCCTGAGTTAACGGCCGCCGTCTTAATAGAGGCTGCAAACCTGCAGGGAGCAAAACATCAGAGATAGTGTTTGTTGTGAAACCAATGGGATATTGTAAAACAGGAGGTCAGGGTTACAGTCGACAACAACAACTTCTGTTTATATAACACCTTTAACATCATAAATCATCCCAGTCAACTTCACAGGAATATTATAAAACAAAGTGAGAAACCCAGACACAAAAGGAGATATTAGGACAGGTGACCAAAAACTTGGTCAAAGAGGTGAGTTTTAAAGAGTCTGAAAGGGGGTTAGTGAGGTGGAGACGGGGAAGTTTAGGGAGGGGATTAAGTGCTTGGGGCCGAAGGAACTTAAATCCATGGCAGAGTAATTACAATGGGGGTGTACAGGAGTCCATGATTAGAGCTGTGCAGATATCTCAGGGGGTTGTGGAACTGGAGGAGATGACGGAGAGAGGAGGCCATGGAGGGATTTGAAAACAAGGGTGAGAATTGACTGGGAGCGAATGCAAGACAGGGAGCACAGTAGAGGCAGTGGAGTGATAGTGAAAGGAACTTGCTGTGAATTAAGACATGGGTAGCAGACTTTTGGATGGCTTTTAAGTTTACAGAGGTAGAATGTGGGAGAGCAGCCAAGTGCATAATGGAATAGTTGAATCGGGAGGTGAGGATGACATGACCAAGGTTTCAGCACCAGGTGCACAGACACAGGCGAGAGACCGGATAATGTAACTTAAGTGGAAACAGGCGGTCTTAGTGATGGCACAGATATGAGGTCAGAAACTCATATTGGGATCAGATATGAAACCAAGGTAATAAAGAGACTGGCTAAGTCTCAGACTGTTGCCATGGAGAGGGGTGGAGTCGGTATGTCAGGAATGGAGATTGGAGTATGGACTGAAGGCACTGGATTCAGTCATCTCCATATGTGATTGAAGTTATTTAGTCAGCAGGAAGAGAACCAGTAACCAGAATGGGCACTGACACAGATATCCAGTATAACTTATTTCGAGAGAGAGAGGAAGAACAAAGGAAACCCTGGAAGATTTAGAGAAATGACCTTCACTATTGCTCATCAAATCTCCAGTCAGTCTGGACACAAGGTTAACATCAGTTATTCTGTCTGCTCAGTCAGGATGATAACAAATGGTAACTCTCACAGACAAGATGATCTCTGAGAGGGCATGATGGGAGATAACAGAAAAAGAGGGGAAAGATGTGAGTTCAGAACTTGGACAAGAAAAGACTTTTAGGCAAGATTTACTGTCACAAGTCATGAATTAAGTGACTTATAAAGCATATTCTTACCTCTAATTATATAACTTTGGTAAAAGGAAACAGAAATGATGATCTAATACTTCATTAAGATTTCAGCCCCAGGCAGGAGGGAGAGTGTGTGGGACAGAGATTTACAGCTCTGACGAAAGAAGAGAGAAAAAAAAAGGTTCCCCAGGAACTGGAATTGTCTGTTCTGAATTTCTGTCCTGTACTGATAGTGTGGCCTTTGTAAACTTCTTTTCCAGGGCATTAGGAGAGGATTTTCAGACAGGAAACAAACCAAATATCACATTAAGATCCAACAGTGTCACTCAATTAATCAGGACCTGAATATCCTCAGACTATGAGTGTGGAATGAAAAATGTTTGTTCTGTCTGTGGGAAAATATTTCAAACATCAGTGTGACTGGAAAAGTACCGAGACAGACAGAAACCCGAGTGAGAGAGTTCCAGTGAACTGACTGGAAAGAGCTTTAACCAGTTATAGTCTGTAAAATCATCACACCATTCACAGCGCGAAGAAACCTTACATGTGCTCTGTGTGAGGACGAAACTTCATTTGATTGTCGAAAGAGAGGCACAAAGACACTGACTCCATGGAGATACCATGGAAATGTGGAGATCGTGGAAGCTGGATGTTCAATAGTTTAGTGAGAATCCGGTCAAACGAGCAAAGGGTCAAAGGAGCAAATGGTAACTCTCACAGACAAGATGATCTCTGAGAGGGCATGATGGGAGATAACAGAAAAAGAGGGGAAAGATGTGAGTTCAGAACTTGGACAAGAAAAGACTTTTAGGCAAGATTTACTGAGTGGTTTAGTGGAGGAGCAGCAGAATCAGCTGATCGGATTGTTTCAATGGGTGGGATTTTCCAGCCCTTCCTGCTGGCTGGATCTTCCAGTCCTGCCAGAGGCCACCCCCTCACGGCAGTTCCCACACGGCGGGACGGGTGAACCACACAAAATACCATAGACCTTGACAGGACCGGAATATCCTGCCGGCAGCCAATGGCGATGTCCCTCCCCCACCTGAAAGCAAGTCGTCGGGGAACTGGAAAACCCCGCCCAATCTGAGTGACAAAGAAGCTCCGTGAGCTCCTCACATTTGTTGGCGGTGAGGATGGAGGGACAGGGGAGAGGGAGAACTTAGGTTAGAGATATCAAAAAGACTCAACACACAATATTTAACACAAAGCTGATTTTATTAGAATTTTATGCAGAATATTAACTCCTATAACTGGGCTGGTGTTTATTAACATCAGCAGGAGAGACTCCAATGAATCATCTTCAGTCCTTCATGGGATTGAAAAAAAAATTCAGAGTACCCAATTCTAATTTTTTCCAATTAAGGGGCAATTTAGCATAGTCAATTCACCTACCCTGCACATCTTTGGGTTGTAAGGGTGAGACCCACGCAGACACTGGGAGAATGGGCAAACTCCACACGGACAGTGACCTGGGGTCGGGATCAAACTCGGGTCCTCAGTGCCATGAGGCAGTAGTGATAACCACTGTGCCACTATGCTGCCCGAGTCCTTCATGTGATTAACAGCAAAATCCAATCATTGCAATCACTTATGACCGCACTGACGTCTCAGCAAATTGGATGACTGAGTGAATCCCTTCCCACACTTGAAGCAGGAGAACGGCCTCTCCCCGGTGTGAATGTGTCGATGTGCCAGCTGGTTGGATGAATGGTTGAATCCCTTCCCACAGTCAGAGCAGGTGAGCGGCCTCTCCCCAGTGTGAATTCTCTGGTGTTTGTCAAGTTGAGCTAATTTCCTGAACCCAGTCCCACAGTGAGAGCACCTGAACGGTCTCACATCAGTGTGAACCCGTTGATGGGTCACTAGTTCCCCAGGCATTTAAATGGTCTCTCATCCGAGTAAACCCGTTGATGGGATGTCAGTTCGCAGAACTTTTAAAGCACTTCTCACAGATCAGGCATTTAAAAGGTCTCTCCTCAGTGTGAACTCGCTGGTGTTTCAGCAGGTGGGGTTACTGCGTGAATCCTTTCCCACACACAGAGCAGGTTAATGATTTCTCCCCAGTGTGAACTCGCTGATGAGCCATCAAGTGGGATGACCGAGTGAATCCCTTCCCACACACAGAGCAAGTGAACGGCCGCTCCCCAGTGTGACCACTTCAGTGTCCCAACAGATTAGATAACAGAGTGAATCTTCTCCCACACTCAGAAAATGTGAGCAACCTATCCCCATTGTGAACTCTCTGATGTCTCAGCAGGCTGGATGACTGAGTAAATCCCTTCCCACACTGACGGCAGGTGAATGGTCTCTCCCCAGTGTGACTGCGTCGATGGATTTCCAGGTCAGATGGGCAACTAAATGCCTTCCCACAGTCCTCACATTTCCATGGATTATCCCCGGTGTGTCTACGCTTCTGTCTCAAAAGGCCAGAAGATCGACTGAAGACTCAACCACACATAGAACATGTATATGGTTTCTCCTCGCTGTGATCAGTGCTTTTTCCTTCCATGTTCAAAATCTGATGATATTCAAGTTATGATGAATTGTACGACTCTGTCAGATCCTCATGTGGTGTTTCCAAACTGCAACCCCTGTGAAATTGATTTAAAACGGTAACAAAGTGATTGAGAGAGAACCCACAAAAACACAAACAGGTTGTGAAATTAAGCTGAATGATTCTGCTAATTTGTGAAGCCAGCACTGGGGAAAAGTGACCATGAAAATTACTGGATTTTCATCAAAACCCAACTGGTTAATTAATGCCCATCAGGGAAGGGATCCTGCCTCCCAATCTGGGCCTACACAGATCCAGACCTCTACTTGAGGAGAGAACAAGACAGAGGGATGGAAAGGGGAGTCATGAGAGAGTTGAGGTTGTTGGGGCAGGGGGCACAGGTGGTGGGAGAATGAGAAGGACTTTACCTTTCTAAAACTCATCCAGAACTTCCACAGAATCTCCCTCACACTCAAACTCTACCACCTAGGAGGAGCAGGATGGCTGGTAAATAGGAAAGCCATCACCTCCAAGTATCCATCCAAGTCACACACCATCCTGACTTGTCTGACATCCAGTGCTGGACAAACAGAAGTTTAATATACTGAAAAGACTGAAGCCATTGCCTTTAGTCCTTGCCAATCCTTAGCCACTGATTCCATCTCTCTCCATGGTAACTATCTGAGGCTCAACATGATTGTTCACACTGTGGTGGTATATTTTTTTACGCAATTAAAATTAATTAATAAACTCAACAAATAACCTATTGCCAATATCTGTGCCAATTAAGGGGTTATTCCAGGTGTGATCGAGTAGATGATTGATGTAGCATCCACTCTGTTACAGGCAGTGGAGAAGATGTGTGCTGCCTATCTCAACACCTTCAAACAAAACCACTCAACCCATTAGGCACTGTTCAATGGGAGATAAAGTAATGTTTAAAAAATTGCTAAAAGTGGCTGAGTAGTCAACTGGTAAGTCTCAATCACTGTGGTGCAATTGGTAAGCTGTTCGAAAGCTTGTTGGTTTGAGACCATCCAGAACGAAGCTCTCATTATTTTTCTCCCAGTCATTATTCATTGTCACAGTTCCAGGTGATCAATGGTGATCAAACTGCACAAAATCCCCAAAACAATGAGAACTAGTGATATCAGGTGAGTTCCTACACTAATCTTGCTGAATATGTATTTTAAAAAAAATCAAATTGACAGACCATATATTTAAACCCAACCCATTAGCAAGCTATGAATAAAAATTGGACACATTGCAGTGAATTGTTTAATGACCCCATAATCTGGTCTGATATTTTGTGACATCATTATTAGTTCAATTTCTCTGCCACGCGACTCTGTTTTTCAGATGAATTGTACTTCCACAAAGAAAGATGTGAAGCACAATGAGACTGCAAGGTTTAACACTGTGGGCCGTTCAGCTCTGTGCACCGCATTGTTTCTGTAACAGTGAATACATTTCCAAAGTACTCCATTGGCTTTAAAACACTTCAGGAGGTCCAGTGGTTGTGAGAGGTTTTATAGAAATGCACATTTGTACTAATTGTCCTCAAACTAGGATTACACTCGGTGTCCTCACCAAAATCATTGATATAGATTGAGCCTTCATTTTGTGTAATAACCACGTCATTGACACCATTTTGAATACTCTGTGAAACTCCAGACACACCATATGCACAATTATTTGTTGTAAAACACAGCGAGTTGTTGTGATTTGCAATGCACTGTCTAAAAATGGTTCTGGAATTTAGCTGGACTGTAAATTCCAAAAGGGATTTGGTGCATTCTGGAAAAAAAAGAATAGACCAACTATGGGATTAAATGGGTCGTTGTGCAAAGCTGGCAAGAATAAATGGGCCAAATAGACTCCTCTGTGCTCTCAGAGCCTTGTGTACATGTAAAGCGAGTGTTAATTACCTAGAACCACTGCCTATGAGGGTAGGAGATGCAGAGATGAGGGAAGGATTTCAGTAGGAAATTGGACAGGCACTGAGAGAAATAAACCCACAGGGATTCGGGGATAGAACGGGGCAATGGGCAGACTGGCTTGCTCCACAGAGAACCAACATGGTCTCAAGGTTTCCTAAAGTGTGGGGCCCATATATAGGATTCCATTCTTGAGGGATAGAATTGAAAAGCACAGAGGAAATGTTCAACTTGTTTAGAACCAGGGTTAGACTACACTGGGAGCTCTGTCAACATTGGTGATCTCCATTTAGAAAAAGGAAATAGAGGCACTGGATAAGGTGCAACAGAAATTCACAATATACAGAATTTAGAGCATTTAACACCCAGGAAAGGCTGGGGCTGCTTTTTTCTGGAAACGAGGAGACTGATGGAAGTCTTTAAGAATATGAACGGGAGCAGCACGGTGGTGCAGTGGTTAGCCCTGCTGCTTCACGGCGCCGAGGTCCCAGGTTTGATCGTGGCTCTGGGTCACTGTCTGTGTGGAGTTGGCACATTCTCACCGTGTTTGCGTGGGTGTCGCCCCCACAACCCAAAGATGTGCAGGGTAGGTGGATTGGCCACGCTAAATTGCCCCTTAATTGGAATAAGTCAATTGGGTACTCTAAATTTTAAAAAGAATTATGAACGGATTCAATAATCCAAAAGGAATTTCAGCAGAAACCTCTTTATCCAGCAGATGGAACTCGCTACCACAGCGAGTGGTTGAGGTGAACAGCATGAATCCATTGAACGTAAAGCTAGATACATACACGAGGGAGAAAGGAATAGAGGGAGATGCTAATGGGGGAGATGTAGAGGGGTGAGTGGAGGATCATGTGGAACATAAATACTGACAACAACCATGGCTAACCTCAGCTGGTATGGGAATTTAACCTGTGCTGTTGGTGTCACTCAGCACAAACCAGCCATCCAGCCAACTGAGCAAACCAATCCCCATGTAAATCTGTAATAATTCCTTAAATATTTGTGATTGCCTGTCTCCCACCATACTATCTAATGAAGTTTCCCAGTGCACCACAGATAACTTGCCCATCATACCCTGATATTTCTAGTGCAAATGCATTTGTGATAATGTACCAAAATTCACTAGACTGGGGTGGTCCAGGTGGATTGGAAATTAGCAAACGTGACACCACTGTTTAAAAAAGGAGGTAGGCAGTGAGCGAGTAATTATAGACCAGTGAGCTTAACTTCGGTAGTCAGGAAGATGCTGGAATCTATCATCAAGGAAGAAATAGCGAGGCATCTGGACAGAAATTGTCCAATTGGGCAGAAGCAGCATGGGTTCATAAAGGGCAGGTCGTGCCTAACTAATTTAGTGGAATTTTTTGAGGACATTACCAGTGCAGTAGATAACGGGGAGCCAATGGATGTGGTATATCTGGATTTCCAGAAAGCCTTTGACAAGGTGCCACACAAAAGATTGCTGCATAACATAAAGATGCATGGCATTAAGGGTAAAGTAGTAGCATGGATAGAGGATTGGTTAATTAATAGAAAGCAAAGAGTGGGGATTAATGGGTGTTTCTCTGGTTGGCAATCAGTAGCTAGTGGTGTCCCTCAGGGATCCGTGTTGGGCCCACAATTGTTCACAATTTACATAGATGATTTGGAGTTGGGGACCAAGGGCAATGTGCCCAAGTTTGCAGATGACACTAAGATGAGTGGTAAAGCGAAACGTGCAGAGGATACTGGAAGTCTGCAGAGCGATTTGGATAGGGTAAGTGAATGGGCTAGTGTCTGGCAGATGGAATACAATGTTGACAAATGTGAGGTTATCCATTTTGGTAGGAATAACAGCAAACGGGATTATTATTTAAATGATAAAATATTAAAGCATGCTGCTGTGCAGAGAGACCTGGGTGTGCTATTGCTTGAGTCACATAAAGTTGGTTTACAGGTGATTAAGGCAAATGGAATTTTGTCCTTCATTGCTAGAGGGATGAAGTTTAAGACTAGGGAGGTTATGCTGCAATTGTATAATGTGTTAGTGAGGCCACACCTGGAGTATTGTGTTCAGTTTTGATCTCCTTACTTGAGAAAGGACGTACTGGCACTGGAGGGTGTGCAGAGGAGATTCACTAGGTTAATCCCAGATCTGAAGGGGTTGGATTACGAGGAGAGGTTGAGTAGACTGGGACTGTCCTTGTTGGAATTTAGAAGGATGAGGGGGGATCTTATAGAAACATTTAAAATTATGAAGGAAATAGATAGGATAGATGCGGGCAGGTTGTTTCTACTGGCAGGTGAAAGCAGAACTAGGGGGCATAGCCTCAAAATAAGGGGAAGTAGATTTAGGACTGAGTTTAGGAGGAACTTCTTCACCCAAAGGGTTGTGAATCTATGGAATTCCTTGCCCAGTAAAGCACTTGAGGCTCCTTCATTAAATGTTTTTAAGGTAAAGATAGATAGATTTTTGAAGAATAAAGGGATTAAGGTTTATGGTGTTCGGGCGGGAAAGTGGAGCTGAGTCCACAAAAGATCAGCCATGATCTCATTGTATGGTGGAGCAGGCTCGAGGGGCCAGATGGCCGACTCCTGCTCCAAGTTCTTACGTTCTTATGTAAAATCCCTTCGCACGTTGACAGTTGGTGAATGGCCTCCCAGTATGAACTCCCAGGTGTGAGATAATCGGGATTATGGAGACATGACCAGGGATGGGAACTGAATATATTCAGTGTTTTGGCAGGACAGACAAAAAGAAAAAGGCAGTGGAGTGGCAGTGCTGGTTAATAATAATAATCTTTATTCTTATGACAAGTAGGTTTACATTAACACCAGGTTGGTGTCGTGGCAGATAGTGTTGAGGATCGTCAGAAGATACAGCAGGATATAGATAGGTTGGAGACTTGGGCAGAGAAATGGCAAAAGGAGTTTAATCCGGACAAATGTGAGGTAATGCATTTTGGTAGGTCTAACATAGAGGGGAAATATTCCGTAAATGGTAAAACTCTTAGGAATATAGAAAATCAGAGAGATCTGGGCGTGCACGTTCACAGATCTTTGAAGGTGGCAACACTAGCATACGGAATGCTCGCTTTCCTTGGACGAGGCATCAAGTATAAAAACTGGCAAGTCATGCTACAGTTCTATAGAACATTGTTAAGGCCACACTTGGATTATTGCGCACAATTCTGGTCGCCACACTACCAGAGGCTGTGGAGGCTTTGGAGAGGGTGAAGAGGAGGTTTACTAGGATGTTGCCTGGTCTGGAAGGTGTTAGCTGTGTGGAGAGGCTGAATAGACTCGGACTGTTTTCATTAGAAAGACGGAGGTTGAGGGATGACCTAGTAGTGGTCCACAAGATTATGAGGGGCATGGATAGAGTGGAGGGGCAGGCATTCTTTCCCACGTTGAAGGGGTCAGTCTTCAGGGTGCATAGGCTTAAGGTGCATGGGGCAAAGTTTAGAGGATATGTCTGAGGCAGGTTTTTTTGTTTTACACAGAGGGTGGAGAGTGCCTGGAACGCGTTGCCAGGGGAGGTTGTGGAAGCAGATACATTAACAGCATTCAAAAGGCATCTTGACAAACACATCAATAGGATGGATAGAGAGGAATACGGCACAAGGAAATACTGAGTGTTTTGGCCAAGGTTGGTATCATGACCGGTACAGGCTTGGAGGGCCGAAGGGCCTGTTCCTGCACTGTATTGTTCTTCTTTGTTCTTTGAAATAGTTGAGGCCACGCCATTGTATGTTTTCAAGAATAATAATATTCTTAATTGTCACAAGTTGGCTTTCATTGCAATGAAGTTACTGTGAAAAGCCCCAAGTCGCCACATTCCGGAACCTGTTAGGGTACACGGAGGGAGAATTTAGAATTTCCAAATGACCTAACAGCACGTCTTTTGGGACGAGTGGGAGGAAACCGGAGCACCCGGAGGAAACCCACGCAGACACGGAGAGAACGTGCAGACAGTGACCCAACCAGGAATCGAACATGAGACCCTGGCGCTGTGAAGTCACAGTACTACCGTGCTGCCCACACAGCAGAAGCAGTTAGATATAGCACTTACGGTGAAGGAGATCAAAGGGTACAGAGGGGAAATCGGGATTAGGCTATTGAGTTGGAGACAAGCCACAATCATGATGAATGGTGGAGCAGGTTCCAAGGGCCAAGTTGCCTCATCCTGTTCCTATTTTCTATGTATTCCCTTCCCACACTGAGAGCAGGTGAATGGCTTCTCCCAGTGTGAACTCGCTGGTGTGTCTGCAGACTAGATAACTGTGTGAATCCATTCCCACAGTGGGAGCAAGATAATGGTTCTCCCGAGTGTGAATCCGCTGATGTTTCCACAGGGTGGGTGAAGCAATAAATCCCTTCCCTCACTGAGAGCAGTTGACTGGCCTCTCCTCAGTGTGAACATGCTGGTGTCTCTCCAAGATGGAAAAATCACTGAATCCCTTTCCACACTGAGAGCAGATGAATGACATCTCCCCAGTGTGAACTCGCTGATGTCTCCGCAGGGTGGATGAATCACTGAATCCCTTCCCACACTGAGAGCAGATGAATGGCTTCTCCCCTGTGTGAACTCGCTGGTGTCTCTGCAGGGTGGATAACTGAGTGAATCTTTTCTCACAATGTGAGCAGATGAATGGCTTCTCCCCAGTGTGAACTCGCTGGTGTTTCTGCAGCGTGGATAACTGAGTGAATCTTTTCTCACACTGGGAGCAGGTGAATGGCTTCTCCCCAGTGTGAATTCGCTGATGACTCCGCAGGGTGAATGAAGCACGGAATCTCTGCCCACACTGAGAGCAGATGAATGGCTTCTTCCCAGTGTGAACTCGTTGGTGTGCCTGCAGGCTGGATAACTGTGTGAAGCCCTTCCCACACTGAGAGCAGGTGAACGGTCTCTCCCCAGTGTGAACTAGCTGATGTCTCTGCAGGGTGGATGAATCAATGAATCCCTTCCCACACTGAGAGCAGGTGAAAGGCCTCTCCCCAGTGTGAATTCGTTGATGTGTCTGCAGGGTGGATGAATGACTGAATCCCTTCCCACACTGAGAGCAGGTGAACGGCCTCTCCCCAGTGTGGACTCGCTGATGTGTCTGCAGGCTGAATAACCGAGCGAATCCCTGTCCACACTGAGAGCAGATGAATGGCCTTTCCCCAGCCTGACTGCGTCGATGAACCTCCAGCTGAGGTGGGACTCTGTATGTCTTCCCAGAGTCCACACATTTCCACGGTTTCTCCATGTTTTGGGTCTCCTCGTGTCTCTCCAGTTTGGAAATTCAATGGAAGCCTTGTCTACACGCAGAACATGTGCACTGTCTCTCCTCACTGTGAATGGTGTGATGTTTTTTTCAGGCTGTGTAACTGGTCAAAGCTCTTTCCACAGTCAGATCACTGTAACACTCTCATTCGGTTGTATGGTGTGTGGGCTTTGGTGCTTTTCCAGTCACATTCACGTTTATAATCTTTGGGAAGCCGACAGAATTTCTCCTTCGCGCCGATGATATTCAGATCAGAAGGAAGCGAGTGAGTTTGTCATATCGAGACTTGATGTTTGAGACTTCTGTCTGTAATTCCTCCTCTTTCAAGATGCTTTAAAAATAATTTACAAAAGTCATCATTGTTGGTATGGGATAGGAATTCAGAGCAGACAATTCTAGTTCTTATGGAACATTATTTCCTCTTTCGTTATTCAAAAGCTGTAAATCTCCATCCCACACACTCTCCCTTCATTCTCACTCTGCTGCATCTAATATTCACCCTCCCAATTCTCCTGAAGGTGCTGATTCATGTTGATTGACAGATCCAAGCTCAGCTCACTGCTTCCTGACCAGGACACAGAGATTAGAATAGGAGCAAGAGTCAGCCATTCGGCCCACCGAGTCTGCTCAACCATTCAATGAGATTCTTGGCTGATCTACCTCAGCACCATTTCCCACACAATCCCCATATCTCTCGATATCTTCAATATCTAGAAACCTATCAATATTTGTCTTGAACATACCTGATGACCGAGGCTGCACATACCTCTGGGGTAGAGAATTCCAAAGCTTCACCACATTCTTGAGTGAAGAGATCCCTCCTCACCTCAGCTTTCACTCTATTTTCCTACCTGTTCCCCACAATCCTTAACTTCATTGTCAATAAAATATCTGTCCAACTTGTGCTTCAATATATTCAATGACCCCCAGATACAACTGGTCCTTGTGGAAGAGAAATCCAAAGACTAACAACCCTCTGAGGGAACAGATGACTGGAAATCTATAACGTAGCTGCAGTCTTATAAGACGAGAAATAATAATATATTTACTTTATTACAGAACCATGAATAACATATCTAATCTGTACCATATAAGAACATGAGACGTATCTCTGCCCATTACTAATTTAATGTCCCCTGAAATGTCAGCCTTCTCCTGGGAAACCCACCCCTTTAATTGTGAACATTAGGAAAGAGACAAGCCTTTTTAAAATAAATTTAGAATAACCACTTATTTTTTTCCAATAAAGGTGCAATTTAGCATGGCCAACCCAGCTACCCTGCACATCTTAGGGTTGTGGGGGTGAGACACACGCAGACACGGGGACAATGTGCAAACTCCACACTGATAGTGACCCGGGGCTGGGATCAAACCCAAGTCCTCAATGCCATAGGCAAAAGTGCTAACCACTGATCCACTGTGCCACTGCTCGGGTTGTGACTTTCCGACATGGATCTTTGAGTAACTGAACAGAGCCGCACATGGGGTCAGACATCCGTTGAGTTAGTGGGACCCAGGGAGCAGAATTTGCTTCTGTTTCGTTACTCCTCTGATCATAGATATATGGGTCTGTGCAAACCGGGGTAATGGGAGGTCAAGTACCCAGAACAAAGGGTAATGCAGTTTGCTGGCCAGGTTGTTTCCATTCTGAGAAATGTGGAATAAGCTTCTCCCAATCATTGAAAATGTTGCCCCCAACAAACATGGCGGCCGCACATGCGCTCTGCTGTTCATTGTCCCGAGTAAAGATGGCGGTCGTTATCCCGAACCGATCACCGGACCCTCGAGGCCCCGCTCCGTGAAATGGGGGGACCAGGAAGTGGTTTTTCGGAGTGTGGACTTGCACAACATGTTTAGAAAACTTATCCACCCACCAGCCAGATCCATCGCTCCCGCGTTCCACAATATTCCTCTTACCTTTTGTGGATCCGAGATAAAACCTTCTCTCCATCGCCATTACCCGCACTGCGCATGTTTCAGTCGAAGTCCCACCCACCCTCATTCACTCCGATTGGTTGGAGGACCAGGTGCTCCCGCTCGGTCCTCTAGCCCCACCCCCTCTTCCTATTGGTCCGAAGCTGCCGTCAATCACTGCCTGGACATTGTGATGTGGGGCATGCGCAGTGCGGCTCATGTCCAGGGACAGACGCTTGTTTGTCTCATCTTCAGGCGGGAAGGAGGCGGATAAGCGGAGGCACCGTTAGGGGCAGTGGGTGGGAGGGGAGGCTTCACACACACCCAGTGGGGGCCTCAACACCCCCAATAACAAACTAGCCGCACCGCCTCAACACCCAACACAACGGCAGCTGCCGCTTTCTCCCGGTGCCGGGCCCCAGTGGACAAATGTGGCTTCAGGAAGGAAATGCAGCAATGGATTTGTTCAGGAGAAATTATCTTTAACTCAGTTTACTGATCCTGGAGCCGGAGGAGAGAATGGGGAGGATTTCTATCCTGCACTCACACAGATGGATTTGTTAATGCAGGTGGTAGAATTTAAATTCGAGGGAGAATCTGGAATTCAAAGCTGCACTCAGTATTAATGACCTTGAAACCATTGTGGTGAGTGTGTGGGAAGGGAAAGTGTGGGACTGGGATTGGCAGCTTTAGGAAACGAGAGAAACAATCATTCCCCAGAAACTTGAATTACCTGTTCTGAATTTCTGACCTGTGTAAACTGATTTTACAGGGTTACAAGGAATGGATTGAAAGACTGGGAACTCAAATCAACCATCACATCAAGATCTGACAGTCACTCTGATCAGGATCTGAATGTCATCAACTTTTGAACGTGGAAGGAGAAATGTTTGTTCTGTCTGTGGGAAAAGATTTCAAACATAAGTGTGATTGGAAAAGCACAAAGACACACACACACCCGAGTGAGAGTGTTCCAGTCAACTGACTGTGGAAAGAGCTTCAACCAGTTACACAGCCTGAAAAACACCAAAACATTCACAGCGAGGAGAAACTGTACACATGTTCTGTGTGTGGAAGAAGCTTCAACTGATCGTCCAAAATGGAGAGACACAAGGATGCCGGCACCATTGAGAAACCATGGAAATGTGGGGAATGTGGGAAGGGATTCAGTTACCCTTCTGAGCTGGAAACTCATCACTGTAGTCACACCGGGGAGAGACCATTCACCTGCTCTCAGTGTGGGAAGGGATTCACTCGACTAACACATCTGACTGCACACCAACTTGTTCACTCTGACATGAGACCTTTCAAATGTTCCGATTGTGAGAAGAGCTTTAAAAACGAATTTAATCTTCTGACACACCAGCATGTTCACACTGGGGAGAGGCCGTTCACTTGCTCCGAGTGTGGGAAGAAATTCACTCAATTATCCAGCCTTTTGACACACCAGCGAATGCACAGCGGGGAGAAACCATTCAGGTGCACGGAGTGTGGGAAGGGATTCGCTCAGTTATCCAACCTTCTGACACACCAGCGAGTTCACACTGGAGAGAAACCATTCATCTGTCCTGAGTGTGGGGTGACGTTCGCTCAGTTATGCAAACTTCTGGATCATCAGCGGGTTCACACTGGGGAGAGACCATTCACCTGCTGTGTGTGTGGGAAGGGATTCGCTCAGTCATCCACCCTGCTGAGACACCAGCGCATTCACACTGGGGTGAGACAGTTCATCTGCTCTAAATGTGGGAAGGGATTCACTCAGTCTGCCCAACTCGCCTCACACCAACGTGTTCATTCTGATACGAGACCTTTTAAATGTTCCGCCTGTGAGAAGAGCTTCAAAGGCAAAATGGATCTGCTGATTCACCAGCACAGTCACACTGGAGAGAGGCCATTCACCTGCTCAGTGTGTGGGAAAGGATTCACTCGTTCATTCACCCTGCAGAAACACCAGCGAGTTCACAAGAGGTTGGATTCTGTTATTGCTGCTGTTAATCACATCCGGGACTGAACCATGTTCATTCTGACAGTTGGAGTTTGTTTCAGTTGATGTTAATCATTCCTGTGACTCGGCCGGAGTTTAATATTCTGGATATAGATTAATAAAAGTAGCTTTGTGTTAATGACAGTGTTCCAGTCCTTGATTTCTCTAAGATCGGGGCTGGTTTAGCACAGGGCTACATCGCTGGCTTTGAAGGCAGGCCAGCAGCATGGTTCAATTCCCGTACCAGCCTCCCCGAACAGGTGCCAGAATGTGGTGACTAGGGGCTTTTCACAGTAACTTCATTTGAAGCCTACTTGTGACAATAAGCAATTTTCAGAGAGGAGGAGACTGATTGATGTCCTGTTACCGACTGTTCCATTGTTGGATCTTTTCTGATTTGTTTTGTATGATGTGGTAAAGAGTAAGACCAGAGAGAAAGGTAAGACTATGGGAAATGATAAACAGACTGTGGCAGGAAGAGACGGAGAGAACACAATTAAAATTACATCAGGTAAACACTACAAAAATAATAAAAGAACAAAACCAAAGGCTCTGCAGCAAAACACAAGTAGCATTTGAAACAAAACTGATGAATTGGCTGCACCTAGAAATAAGTAAGTACGATCTGATGGCCATTCAGAGACATAGATTGGGACCTGAATTGTTTTATATTCATTCGTGGTATGTGGGTGTCGCTGGCCAGTCCCAACATTTATTGCCCATCATCCATTTCCCTTCAAAAGGTGGTGGTGAGCTGAATATTGTAGTGTATGTAAAATTTAGGAAGGACAGAAATCTCGGAAAAGGTGGAAGAGCAGCTCTGTTAATTATTGATGCTGTTGGCACATTAGACAGGGATGACCTAAGCTCAGGAAACCAGGATGTAGGAGTGGTTTGGTTTGAGATGAAAAATGGTTAAGGCAAGAATTTACTTCTGGGTGTGGTGTGCAGACCTCCTAATTGTAACGACACAGTAGGACAGAGTGTTAAGGAAGAGATAATGGGAGTTTGACAGAAAAGGTACAGTGATAATCAAGGGGGATTTTAGTACACTTATAAACTGGAAAAATCAGATTGTCGAAGGTAGCATAGATGAGGAGTTCACTATGTTCTTGCAATAGTTTCTACAATCAGCACATTTTGGAGCCAACCAGAGGTCAGGTAACACCAGACTGGGTATTGTGCAACAAGGATTAATTGATAACCTCATGGTGAAGGCATCCCCAGGTAACAGCGATCATAATATGATTGAATTTGACATGCAGTTTGAGGGGAAGAAGATTGAGTCCAAGACGAGTAAGTTTAGCTTCAATAAGAGCAATTATGAGGGTATCAAAGCAGAGCTAGCTTAAATTAACTTTCAAATGAGCTTGTGTGTCAGGTCAATAGAGATTCAGTAGCAGACATTGAAAGAGATATTTCAGTATAAACAGAATAGATACATTCTCGTGAGAATGGAAAATTCCAAGGGGAGGGCCCAGCATCTGTCTTTAACTAAAAAAGTTAAAGACATATCAATGTTTTTTACAAAGCATGTAACAGTGCAAAGGCGGATTTCGGGTCAGAACATTGGGCAGAATATAAAGCATAGAATATAAACACAAAAATATTAATAAGGAGGGAATAATTGGGCTGAACAGCTGGCTTATAAAGCAGAAAAAGCCAGCAGTGGGGGAGCAATTCCCGTACCGGCCTCCCAGAACAGGCGCCAGAATGTGGCGACTAGGGGCTTTTCAAAGTAACTTCATTGAAGCCTACTCGTGACAATAAGCAATTATTATTATTAGAGTACCAGAGAAAGCTGGCTAGAAATATAAAGACAGAGTTTCTATAGACATTTGTGTAAGTAAATAATTCAAGTGAGTGTTGATTCTCCACAAAGCTCATCTGGGAAATGAACAATGAAAAGTAAGGTTTTGGCAAATGAATTGATCAGGTATGGAGGAATCAAATGACATCCCAGAAATATCCGTAAATCAGGAAGGAATGGAAAGAAAATTGCAACCACCACGGAAGTGGTAATGAGCAATGTTTTGAGTCTGCAGGCTGACAAAATTCCGGGTTCGGACGGACTTCACCATAAGGTCTTGAAAAAAGCAGCTAATGAGGGAGTTGATGCACTTGTTTCATTGTCTAAAATTCACTAGATACAAGGAAGATTCCATTAAATTGGAAAATAATGTAACTCCTTTATTCACAAAGGGAGGGGGACAGATGGCTGGACAGGCCAGTTATCCTGACATCAGTCATAGGAAACATGTTAGAAGCTATTATTAAAGATGTTATGTCAGATCTCTCAGAAAAATTCAAGGCAATCAGGCAGTGTCAACATGGTTTTGTGAAAGGAAAATCACGTTTAACCAATTTATCAGAGTTACACAATGGAGTCACATGACTGTGGATAAAGGGGAACGGGTGACTGTATTGTCCTTAGATTTCCAGAAAGCATTTGATAAGTTGTCATATCAAAGGTTATTTTAGAAAATAAAAACTCAGGATATAAGGGGTAACACTGGCATGGACTGAAGATTGGCTAACCAACAGGAAACAGAATAGACATAAATGGGTATTTTTCTGATTGGTGGGATGTGATGAGTGGTGTCTCACAGGGATCAGTACGGGAGACTCAACTTATTACCATTTATATAAATGACTTGGATGAAGATACTGAAGGTTCTGTTGCTAAATTTGCAGATAACACAAAGAAAGGTGGGACACTGAATTGTGAGGAATGCAAGACAGCCACATAGGGACATAGATAAGTTAAGTGAGTGGGCAAAGGCCTGGCAAATGAAGTATAATGTGGGAAAATGTGAATAGATAAGTTAAGTGAGTGGGCAAAGGCCTGGCAAATGAAGTATAATGTGGGAAAATGTGAAAATGCCCATTTTGTGAGGAAGAATAAAATAGGCATATTGTCCAAATGATGAGTGACTTTCAGAGCTCTGAGACACAGAGGGACCTAGGTGTTATTGTACATTAATCACAAAAGGCTAGCATGCAGGTACAGCAAGTAGTTAGGAAAGCTAATAGACTGTTATTGTGAGGGGAATTGAATACAAACTGGGGAGGTTATGCTTCAGTTATACAGGGCATTGGTGAGACTGCATGTGGAGCACAGGGTACAGTATTGGTCTTACTTTTTAAACAAATCCAATTGAGGGGCAATTTAGCATGGCCAATCCACATGCCCTTCACATCTTTGGGTTGCGGGGGCGACACCCATGCAGACACGGGGTTTCCCAAGATGGCTCCGGAGTATGGCGACTCTCTGTGAGCTCCTTCCCTCTGTCCCTTTCTTTTATCTCCTATCAGCGTTCTGACCTATTAAAACTATTTTCCTCTTATATAATTCCGCACCGTAACCAATCACTGTTCTGTCGATGTACCATTTGTCATTGTTCCTGTTGATTATTCTTGTGTCTACTATGTACGTACTGTGTACGTTCCTCGGCCGCAGAAAAATACTTTTCACTGTACTTCAGTACAAGTGACAATAAATCACAACAAATCAAAATCAAATCAAAATCATATATATATATATATATATATATATGATGGAAATTTCAGGAGGATCAATAATAAGGAATATTTATTCCAGCCATGAAATTTTTTCCCCCACTGTCCAGTGTAACCATTTGGATGCGGATGGAAAACAGTTACATAGATGTTTGTCAGCACAAATTGTAAATGGATAAAGTCTATATCCGGACCAGTTGTGCAAAAGTCTGCACTGTACAAGATCAGTCTTATGCTGCCTTGTATTAGTATGAAATTCAAACATTTGATTAAGTTGTCAACATAACTGCTACTTTGTGACTTCCGGTTGCGGCTATGACTAGCTAAGCCGCACATTTGGAAGCTCCTGCAACAAAGGTGTTTTTGGGCCAATTGGAGGGCCCCAACGGCGCTGAAAAAACGAATCCCGGTGGGGGAAGGTCCCCTGAAGAGAACTAGACCGATTTTATGGTCGGTACCCGGAGTGGAGCGGCAAGAAAAACGGCAGCAGCTCCCCAAAAAAAGCGGGGGAAGAAAATCAAAATGGCGGCCGGCGGTGCATCGGAGGAGTGGAAGAAATGGGCGGAGGAGCAGCAGGCCGCTCTCCTCCGTTTTTTCACGGAGATGAAAGTGGAGCTCTTAGAGTCCATGAACGCGACAGCCACCAGGTTGGTGGGAGCCCAGGCGATCCAAGAGGCGTCGATTAAAGATCTGCAGCAGGAGATGACCGCGAGGGAGGAGGAGGCCACAGTCATCGGGGCAAAGGTGGAGGTGCACGAGGCACTCCACATGAAGTGGCAGAGCCGCTTCGAGGAGCTGGACACTCGGATGAGGAGGAAAAATTTGAGGATCCTGGGCCTGGAAGAAGGCCTGGAGGGGTCGGATCTCCCGGGATATGTGGCGGAGATGTTGAGCTCCCTGATGGGGGAAGGGGCCGGTCCGGCGCCCCTGGAATTGGAAGAGGCATACCGGGTCATGGCCAGGAGGCCTAGGGCAAACGAGCCCCCGAGGGCGGTGCTGGTGCGGTTCCAGCGGCTAAGTGATCGAGAGAAAGTCCTGAGGTGGGCAAAAAGGGAGAAAAGCAGCAAGTGGCAGAACTCGACGGTAAGGGTGTACCAGGACTGGAGTGCGGAGGTGGCAAAGCGGCGGGCCCGGTACAACCGGACAAAGGCGGTGCTACACGCGAAAAAGATCAAATTTGGAATGCTGCAACCGGCGCGCTTGTGGGTCACCTACAAGGACCAACATCATTATTTCGAGTCCCCAGAGGAGGCCTGGACCTTTGTACAAGAGGAAAAGTTGGACACGAACTAAAACCTGGGAGCACCGGCGGTCGTAGCCGCCGGGGGACTCTTGATTGAGCAAGTGGCCCTTTTCTTTTTCAGGCCAGGTCGGAACTGGGTAACAGTTTTGTGGATTGTTTGGGGTGTTTTTTCTCGAACGGTTGACTTTTCTGAATATTTTGAAGGTTTCGAGTTGTTGGGTGTTTCTGTATATTTGTACTGTTGAAATCTCTATTGTGGGTCGTTGGCTTCTTATGGGGTGTTTTTTCCCGTTTCCAATTTCCCTTAGTTATTTACCCCTCTTACCCTTTTTCTTTGGGTGCTTGGGGGGGTTTTTTGTTCTTTTTTTTCTTTTCGGGTTATGGTTATCTGCGGTTATTTATACTGTTTGATGGAGGGTGATGGTTGGGCACACTGTTAGTTGATAGTTAGTTAATTATTTTGTTATTTAAGTATGTAGTTAAGTATTTATGTATTTAGTTGCCATTGGGTATTTATATCGTTAAGTTGGGGAGACGGGACGGGGGGGAGCGGGTTGATTATGCGGGTCTTTCTCGGGGGGTTTTAAGGGGATCTTTCACGGGCGCAGATGGGGTGAACCGGGAGGAGTCGGAATGTGGCAGAAGCAGCCGGGTCAGCGGAGACCAGCTGACTCTCGGGAGTACGATGTGGGGTACATCGCGGCTAGGAGGGGTCCTAGCCGGGGGGGGGGGGGACACCGGGTTGCTGCTGGAAAGACCAGGGACGAGAAGGGGAGAGCCGGGGGGGTGGGGGGGGGGGCCATCGCTATGGGAAGCGGGTCAGAAAAGAAGGGATGACCCGGGGCGAGCAAGGGACAAGACATGGCTAATCGACAGGGAGTAGGGACGGGTCGCTCTGCGACCCGATTGATCACGTGGAACGTAAGGGGGCTGAATGGGCCGGTCAAAAGATCAAGGGTCTTCTCACACCTGAAGGGACTGAAGGCTGATGTAGCAATGCTGCAGGAGACTCATTTGAGGGTAGCAGATCAGGTCCGCCTGAGAAGGGGGTGGGTGGGACAGGTGTTCCACTCAGGCTTGGATATCAAGAACCGGGGGGGTGGCGATTTTGGTGGGAAAGAGGGTGTCGTTTGTGGCGGCAGAGGTGGTGGCAGACAAGGAGGGCAGGTACGTGATGGTGAGGGGTAGGCTGCAGGGAGAGAATGTGGTACTGGTAAATGTGTATGCCCCGAACTGGGACGACGCGGGTTTTATGAGGCGCCTGCTGCGCCTCATCCCGGGACTGGAGGCAGGGGGCCTGATCATGGGAGGGGACTTTAATACGGTGTTAGACCCTGGGCTGGATAGATCGAGTTCCAGGACGAATAGGAGGCCGGCAGCGGCAGAGGTGTTAAGGGGGTTCATGGAGCAGATGGGAGGGGTAGACCCATGGAGATTTGGTAGGCCTAGGGCGAGGGAGTATTCTTTTTTCTCCCACGTCCACAGAGTGTACTCTAGGATCGATTTTTTCGTATTGAACAGGGGGCTGATACCGAGAGTGCAGGACACGGAGTACTCGGCCATTGCGATATCGGACCATGCACCACATTGGGTGGACGTGGACATGGGGGAGGCGCGGGACCAACGCCCGTTGTGGCGCCTGGATGTAGGGCTGTTGGCGGACGAAGAGGTGTGCAGAAGGGTGAGAACGGGCATTGAGAACTATCTGGGTACGAATGACACAGGTGAGGTGCAGGTGGGGACGGTCTGGGAGGCCTTGAAAGCAGTGATCAGAGGAGAGCTGATCTCCATAAGGGCACACAGAGAGAGGAAGGAGAGGCAGGAAAGGGAGAGGCTGGTGGGGGAGCTCCTAGAAGTAGATAGGAAATATGCGGCGGCACCAGGGGAGGGGCTATTAAGGGAGCGGCGTAGCTTGCAGGCCAGGTTCGACCTACTGACCACTAGGAAGGCGGAAATGCAGTGGAGAAGGGCGCAGGGTGCGGCGTATGAGTACGGGGAAAAGGCGAGCAGGATGCTGGCACACCAGCTTCATAAGCGAGATGCAGCCAGAGAGATTGGGGGAGTGAGAGAGAGGGGTGGGGATGTAGTGCAGAAGGGGCAAGAGGTGAATAGGGTCTTTAGGGACTTCTATAGGGAATTGTATAGGTCTGAACCGCCGAAGAGGAGAGGGGGAATGAAGAACTTTCTCGACAAATTGGGGTTCCCAAAGGTACAGGAGGAGCTGGTGGAAGGGTTGGGGGCGCCGATAGAGCTGCAGGAGCTAATTAAAGGGATAGGCCAGATGCAGGCGGGGAAGGCGCCGGGGCCGGATGGGTTCCCGGTGGAGTTTTACAGGAAATTTGTGGACTTGGTGGGTCCAGTGCTGGTGCGAGCCTTTAATGAGGCGCGCGAGGGGGGGGTTCTGCCCCCAACAATGTCGCAGGCCCTGATCTCCTTGATTTTGAAGCGGGACAAGGACCCGGTCCAGTGCGGGTCCTACAGGCCCATCTCCCTCCTGAATGTTGACGCCAAGCTGTTAGCAAAGGTCCTGGCAACCAGGATAGAGGACTGTGTGCCAGGGGTAGTCCATGAAGACCAGACGGGGTTCGTGAAGGGACGCCAACTTAACACAAATGTCCGGAGATTGTTAAATGTGATTATGATGCCAGCAGTGGAAGGGGAGGCGGAGATAGTGGTAGCGCTGGACGCGGAGAAGGCATTTGACAGGGTGGAGTGGGAATACTTGTGGGAGACGTTGGAAAGGTTTGGGTTTGGGGAGGGATTTATCAAGTGGGTAAAACTGCTCTATTCAGCTCCGATGGCAAGTGTGGTAACAAACGGGAGGAGGTCAGAATATTTTGGGCTCCATCGAGGTACTAGGCAGGGATGTCCCCTATCTCCCTTACTCTTTGCATTAGCGATTGAGCCGTTGGCGATGGCACTGAGGGTTTCAGGGGGGTGGAGAGGACTGACAAGGGGAGGGGAGGAACATCGGGTCTCGCTCTATGCGGATGATTTGTTGTTGTATGTGGCAGACCCGGAGGGGGGAATGCCGGAGGTAATGGGGATACTAGCGGAGTTCGGGGACTTTTCGGGATATAAATTAAATCTGGGGAAAAGTGAGGTCTTTGTAATACACCCGGGAGACCAAGGGGAGGGAATTGGGAGGCTCCCCTTCAAAAGAGCAGTTAAAAGTTTTAGGTATTTGGGGGTGCAGGTGGCAAAGAACTGGGGGACCCTCCACAAGTTGAACTTTTCCAGACTGGTGGAACAGATGGAGGAGGAGTTTAAGAGGTGGGACATGGTGCCGCTGTCGCTGGCAGGGAGGGTGCAGTCAGTTAAAATGACGGTCCTCCCGAGGTTCTTGTTTTTGTTCCAGTGTCTGCCCATCTTCCTCCCCAGGGCCTTTTTCAAGAAGGTAACGAGTAGTATCATGGGGTATGTGTGGGCACATGGCACCCCGAGAGTTAGAAGGGTCTTTTTGGAGCGGAGTAGGGATAGTGGAGGGCTGGCGTTACCCAACCTTTCAGGATATTACTGGGCGGCAAATACATCGATGGTACGAAAGTGGATGATGGAAGGGGAGGGGGCAGCCTGGAAGCGCATGGAGAGGGCGTCCTGCGGCAACATAAGCTTAGGGGCACTGGTAACGGCACCATGGCCGCTCCCTCCCACGAGGTATACCACGAGCCCGGTGGTGGCGGCCACCCTCAAGATCTGGGGGCAGTGGAGGCGACACAGGGGGGAAGTGGGAGGTCTGATAGGGGCACCACTAAGAGGGAACCACAGATTTGCGCCGGGAAACACAGGAGGGGGATTCCAGAGCTGGCAGAGGGCGGGTATTAGACAACTGAGGGACTTGTTTATAGAGGGGAGGTTTGCGAGCCTGGGAGAGCTGGAGGAGAAATTTGGGCTCCCCCCCGGGGAACACGTTCAGGTACCTCCAAGTGAAGGCATTTGCCAGACGACAGGTAGCGGGGTTCCCCGCGCTCCCCGACAGGGGGGTGAGTGATAGGGTGCTATCAGGGGTCTGGGTCGGGGAGGGGAAGATCTCGGACATCTATAAGATTATGCAGGAGGTGGAGGAGGTACCAGTAGAGGAGCTGAAAGATAAGTGGGAGTTAGAGCTGGGGGAACAGATAGAGGACGGGACATGGGCAGACGCCCTGGAGAGGGTCAACTCGTCGTCGTCATGTGCGAGACTAAGTCTCATTCAATTTAAGGTACTGCATAGAGCCCACATGACGGGGACAAGGATGAGTCGGTTTTTCGGGGGTGAAGACAGGTGTATTAGATGTTCGGGAAGCCCTGCGAATCATGCACATATGTTTTGGGCATGTCCGGCACTGGAGGAGTTCTGGAAGGGGGTGGCAGGGACGGTGTCGAGAGTGGTGGGGTCCAGGGTCAAGCCAGGATGGGGACTTGCGATCTTCGGGGTTGGGGTGGAACCGGGGGTACAGGAGGCGAGGGAGGCTGGAATATTAGCCTTTGCGTCCTTGGTGGCTCGGAGGAGGATCCTGATTCAGTGGAGGGACGAAAGGCCTCCGAGTGTTAACACCTGGTTAAACGACATGGCAAACTTCATCCAATTGGAAAGGATCAAATTCGCCCTGAGAGGGTCGGTGCAGGGGTTTTTCAGGCGATGGCAACCCTTCCTAGACCTCTTGGATCAGAGATAGAAACTGAGGCCGTGACAGCAGCAACCCGGGAGGGGAGAGGAGGGCGGGAGGGAGGGGGGAGGAGGGAGGGGGGACAAAGACGAAGGAAGTACGGTAGCGGTGGTGGCACGGGCAAGGCCTGCCCGAGGACGCTGCTAGAAATGATAAGTTGGTCTGACTGTCGGTTCGCCGGCGGGGGGGGGGGGGGGGGGGGGGGGGGGGGGGGGGGGGGGGGCGCGCGAGTAGGGGGGGGGGGACTTTTTTTCTTTTTCTTGTTAAGTAGGGGGGTTTGACTTTGTTTTGTTATAATTTAAATGTAAATGTAGGGGGGGTTAAAATGTTTGTATTTTGAAAAATTTCTTCAATAAAAATTATTTTAAAAAAAAACATAACTGCTACTTTGTGACGGTTTCTTTCACTAATTCTCACGAATGGTTCAAACCACTAGTTTATTAACGCTAAAATTATGGCATAAATGAAAGAGGGTGCAATAGGTCCATATCTACCTTATTTAGAGGCTTGAGATTTTACATATTTAAACAGTAATGGGAGCACTTGGATTCTGCTGGTCTGTAAGTTTTAACTAGCACGGTATTGGTGTCCATCTTATACCCAAACTTCCTCAAGTAACAATATAAAAAGCTGACAAAAACCATCTATAGATGGCATCAAATCAATTGAAGGAGCATTTACGCATCCTGTGCTTGTAAAGTTAAAAGAACATTCAGCATGGAATAGTTTTATTTCCATCTACTGAACTTCAATTTTACAAAACCAGAGAAGAACAACACCTCCAAATGCATCACTTTCATATTTTATTTTGAAATTGTATGAGCAGATTGTTCATCATGATCAAGGTGAGAAATGGTGATTTAATTGCAGGCTGTGCACTCTTCCATCTTTGGTTTTTGGCATAAACGATCGGCAAACATTCCCAAAATCAGGTAGAGCAGATTTGATTCTGAGCACAGTTCCCCGCAATGGCCCATGCTCTCACTCCGAGCAACAATCTGCACCTTGTAAATAAATGTTTAAGCACATGGTTGATGCATCACTTGCTGAACCAGGGTTGAAGCATAATTTTGGCTTCAAGTTCTGACTTGCTGTTAGGTACGTTAAAGTAAACTTTAAAGTCTCCCGGCCAGCCAGCAAATGCTATAATCAAATTCATGACGCATCTATTTATGTTACAATCACATCCTGTTAAATCACTTAACAAAAACAGCATTGAATGTAATCCTGAAAGCTACATCCTGTTGTGCTATTGGCATTACTTTCACTATTTCTGATACCACTCAACCTTATTGCATGCATTAGATAGGTTAGTACCAACAATTCGCTTGTCTGTCAGCAGACTGGATAACGTGTGAATCTCTTCCCACTCTTGGGGCAGGTAAATGACCTCTCCCCAGTGTTAACCCGCTTGTGTGTCAGCAGGCTGGATGACTGAGTGAATGTCTTCCCACACTGGGAGCACGTGAACAGCCTCTTCCCAGTGTGAATTTGCTGGTGTACAGTGAGGTCAGATGATGTCTTGAACCCAGTCCCACAGTAAGAGCACCTGCTCATAAAACCATCCCCTGCAGGTTCCACTCCAATACACGCACTGTCCGAACTTGTCTGAAATTCAGTACTGGAGGAGCAGAAATTTCCTCTTTAAATATTGAGAAGACTAAACCCTTCCGTCCTCTCTGCAAATTCCACTCCCTCACCAGCAACTCCATCCCTGTCCCTGCTAAATGTCTGAGGGAGAAGGAGCCTGTTCACAACCCTGGTGAAATATTTCCCCCCTGTTGAACTTCCGAACACATATCCACATAATCACCAAGATCACCTATTTCAACCTCAGCAACACAGCCTGACTCCGCCTTGGTGTCTTTTTTATCTGCTGCAGAAACCATCACTCATTCTTTTATTACCTCTCGACCAAATTATTTTAATTCATTCACAGTCAGCCTCCAATGTTAAACAACCCCCTGCATCCCATCCAAAACTCTGCTACCCATGGGTTTACTCACAACAAGTCTTGTTTACCCATCCCCTGTGCTCACTGATCTACAAATGATTCCCTTTCATAAGCACCGAAAGTTGAAATTTCTCATTCTTCTATTGCTATAGTTGTGATCATCCTGATCTCTGTAATCTCTCTCCCCCCCCCCCCCCCCCCCCCCAAACCGCTTGAAGATCTCTGCCCTCATTTAATTCCGGCCAGTACAGCATTCCTTATTTTTCTGACGCTCCATCATTACTGGGCTACAAGCTCTGAAATTTCCTCCTTAAAACTCTGCAACTCTGTAACTCAATTTCCTCTGTTGAGATTCTCCTCAAAGCTAATATGTCGGGCGCGATTCTCCGCACTCCCGACGGTGCGGAGAATAGCGTGGCTTCTAAAATTTTACGGCCACGCTGTTCCGACGCCCTCCCGCTATTCTACCCCCCCCCCCCACGCCCGACTCCCGATACGAATCGCTGCCGCCGTTTTTTTACGGCCGTCAGTGATTCACAGCTGATGGATGGGCCGAGTTCCCAGCCCTTTACGGCTGTGTTTACGAACGGCAAACACACCTGGTCTGGCCGTTCGTAAAAACGGCCGTAAACTGTCGATTTTTAAAACCATGGCACCGATTGGGTGCCATGGGCCCGCGATCGGTGGGCACCAATCGCGGGCATCGGTCCCGCTGCCCGCGCATTCTTTGTCCTTCCGCCGCCCCGCAGTATCCATTCGCGGGGCGGCTGAGGGGCATCCCAGCCCGCGCATGCGCGGGTTTCACGCAAATGCGCGATGACGTCATCCGCGCATGCGCGGGTTGGAATCTTCCAATCCGCGCATGCGCGGCTGACGTCATATGACGCGTCAGCCGGCGCTAACTCTGGCAAGCGGGCTTAACGAAATTCGTTAAGCCCGCGATGCCGGAGTTTACGGCGTCGGGATGCTAGCCCCGACCAGGGACCAGAATCGGTTCCCGGTCGGGAAGGGGGGGGGGGGGGCTGGCGTCAAACCCGCCCGGATTTGACGCCAACCTTACGATTTCTCCCCATATGGGAGAATCGCGCCCGTCCTCTGTGGCTCAGTGCCAATTGTTATTTTGTAACGTTTCTGGTCAAGGCACAATACAAATACGAATTATTGTCACTGCCGTGGACATATATAATTGTTCTGCTGTATAAATACTCAGAGAGAAACAGTTTTATGGACATTCTGACACGAAGAAACATTTAAAAATGTTTGCCCCCATCAATGATGGCGAATGCGCTCTGCTGCCCCAGTAAAGATGGCGAGTGCGCATGCGCATTGCGGCGAATACACAATTTAAAGGGCGTGTGCGCATGCGCATTGCTGTCAGTACGCAACAAAGATGGCGGCCATTTAGTCCTGTGGGGAAGCTGCAGCTTCTGCTCAGGTCACCGCCTGGTTTTCAAAGGATTAAATTGTTGCCTCCGTGAAGGAGGCTTCTTGCTGAATGTTCAGGATTCTCTTCTCTGGATCATCGACCCTCTTCATGGTGTTTTACAGCTGGGCCTCATGAGTTCACAGATATTGAGTCAGCACACTCAGCCTCTGGTCAATAACACGGATAATGTCGACAGTCATCATTTTCACCGCCTCCCGGAGCCTTGGGGAGCGCGGGGTCGAGAGACTTCCCCAGGGTCAGGCCACCATGTGGAAAAAGCAGCTCCATCCCCGCTGAATCCACCTGCGCTGCTTTATCGATGATTTCTTGACTTTTTCCGGCATAATCCTACCAGACCAAACCTCCGATGCCTTCCAGGGACATCATAACAAATATTAATTCAAAGATTATGTAAATGAGTGCGAGGCAATCAGGGTAAGTGATGAATTATAGGTGTGTGGTGCCAGAACCTGCGGAAAAGCAGCTGCTTTCGTGTCACGTGCCCCCCCCCCCCCCCCCCAACAGATTTCTAATTAATGAGGATGTTGAGGGTTATGGGAAACTGGCAGATAATTGGAGAGAAAGCTGAGATGAGGTGTTTCTGTCCTGTACTGACAGGGATGAATTTTGTTAAATGTTTTCACAGGATACTAGATGAGGAGGAATTACAGACAGAAACCTCAAACGTCACGATCTGATAGTCACTGGATTCCCTGGACCCTGAAGATCATCGGCCTTTCAATCTCGGAGAAATGTTTGCCCGAACTGGCAGCTAAAGATTTAAAACATCAGTGTGACTGAAAAAGCACCGAGATACACACACACACACCCGAGTGAGTGTGTTCCAGTGAACCAGTGAACTTACTGTGGAAAGAGCTTTAACCAGTTACACAGCCTGAAAATAAATCACAACATTCACAGCGGGGAGACACCATACCTGTGTTGTGTCTGTGGAGGAGGCTTCAACTGATTGTCCAATCTGAAGAGACACGAAACCCAAACCATGGAGAAACCGTGGAAATGTGGTGACTGTGGGAAGGGATTCCGAGCCCCATCAGAGCTGGAAACGCACCGACGCATTCACACTGGGGAGAGGCCGTTCTCCTGCTCCCAGTGTGGGAAAGGATTTACTGAAGTATACACCCTGCAGACACACCAGCGAGTTCACACTGGGGAGAAGCCATTCGCCTGCTCTCAGTGTGGGAAAGGATTTTGTGATTCGTCTCGCCTATTGAGACACCAGCGAATTCACACCGGGGAGAGGCCATTCACCTGCTCTCAGTGTGGGAAAGGATTTAATCAATTATCCACCCTACAGAAACACCAGCGAGTTCACACTGGGGAGAGGCCGTTCTCCTGCCAGTGTGGGAAAGGATTCACTGAAGTATACAGCCTGCAGTCACACCAGCGAGTTCACACCGGGGAGAGGCCATTCACCTGCTCTCAGTGTGGGAAAGGATTTTGTGATTCGTCCCGCCTATTGAGACACCAGCGAATTCACACAGGGGAGAGGCCATTTACCTGTTCTCAGTGTGGGAAAGGATTTACTCAATTATCCCACCTGCAGCAGCACCAGCGAGTTCACACTGGGGAGAGGCCATTCACCTGCTGTCAGTGTGGGAAGGGATTCACTCAGTTATCTCACCTGCAGTTACACCAGCGAGTTCATACCGGGGAGAGGCCATTCACCTGTTCCCAGTGTGGAAAAGGATTTTGTGATTCATCTCGCCTATTGAGACATCAGTTAATTCACACCGGGGAGAGGCCATTCACCTGCTCTCAGTGTGGGAAAGGATTTACTGAACTGTGTAGTTTGGAGAAACACCAGCGAGTTCACACTGGCGAGAGGCCATTCACCTGCTCTCAGTGTGGGAAGGGATTCACTCGGTTATCTCACCTGCAGAAACACCAGCGAGTTCACACTGGGGAGAGGCTGCTCTCAGTGTGGGAAGGGATTCACTCGGTTATCCAACCTGCGGACACACCAGCGAGTTCACACTGGGGAGAGGTCGTTCACCTCTCAATGTGAGACGGGATTGCCTGTTTCATCGGACCTGCTGTGATACCAACAATTTCACAATTGATTACAGAGGTTGGATTCGGCTGTGATTGTTTCTGCTCTACAGCCAGGACTGCATTTTGTTCATTCTGACAGGTGGTCAGTGGGGATGGTCGGAGGGTTTCTTTCTGCTGGACTGGCTGGTCTCACCACTTTGCCTCCAGTGGGCTGATTCTCTCTGAGCCTTGTTGCTAATACCTCGCTTCAAATTGCACAAGGATCACAGAGTGAAAGGGTGTTTGGAAGTTTGAAGATATTTAGTTTCCATTTCTGTTTCAAACCTCTCAAAGCCACGTTTCCATGGAGCTGGACCCTGGTGGTTACAAGGTTCTTTTGTTTAATTTATCTGGGTGTTCCTCACAGAAGACACCTATCAGGGTATGAGGGGCAAGTTGTCTGAGGTGGACTGGTAAACTGATTGGTACAGGGAATACCTAATATTTAAGGGGGTTGGTTTGCTCAGTTGGCTGGATGACTGTTTGTGATGCAGAGCAAAGCCAACAGTGAGGATTCAACTCCCATACTGGCTGACTTTATTCATGAAGGCTCCGCCTTCTCAATCAGGCCCCTCGCCTGAGGTGTGCTGACCCTCGGGTTAAATCACCTCCAGTCAGTTCTCTCTCGGTCAAAGAGGAGAGCAGCCTATGGCCCTCTGTGATTTTTGCGACTTTTATTTCACATTATTATGGGCCAGGGTTGAGAGAACATCAAAGTTTGTTTTTCCTCTGGAAGGTAACTCAACAATGTATCCCAATTTTTAAGAACATCCTTGTTTTCCAATTTAATTTGAGGGATGACAAACCTTTCAAAGTACCTTTTAAGCATATTCACATGACACGCGGTGAGTTTTCCTTCTATCTGGTGTTCTTACCACATAATTCACCTCACTTAATTTCCTTTCAATCTGATAAGGTCCACAAAACCTTGCTTTTAAGGGTTCACCTACCACTGGTAACAATACCAAAACTTTATCTCCACTGGCAAAACTACAAACTTTTGCTTTCTTGTCCGCTACCCGTTTCATCACATTTTGAGCAACTTTGAAATGTTGTTTAGGCAATTCCCCTGCTCTATTTAATCATTCCCTAAAATTTGACACGTAATCCAATAACGTAAGTTCCGATTGCTCACTCACCAATTTTTCCTTAATCAATTTAAGTGGCCCTCTTACCTCGTGATCAAAAATTAGTTCAAAAGGACTGAATTTGGTTGACTCATTAGGTGCAAATTGCAAACAGTACGAATGGAATTCCTTTGTCCCAATCCTCTGGATAATCGTGACAATGAGTCCTCAACATTGTCTCTAATGTCTGATGCCACCTTTCTAAGGCTCCCTGTGATTCTGGATGGTACGCAGTTGATTTAAATTGTTTTATTCCTAAGCAATCCATAACTTCTTTGAATAACCTTATGGTAAAATTTGATCTTTGATCCAATAGTATTTCTGTGGGTAGTCCATATCTAGTAAATAATTTAAGTAACTCCTCCACAATCTTTCTAGCTGTAATATTGTGTACTGGAATGGCCTCTGGGAACATAGTAGACACATCCATTATAGTCAAAAGATATTGATTCCCACTTTTTTCATTTTAGGAAGCGGTCCTACGCAATCAATTAAGACCCTTGTAAAATGTTCCTCAAATGCTGGAATGGGTATTAAGGGCGCTGGTTTTATCACTGCTTGAGGTTTCTCTATCACTTGGCATGTGTGATATGGTCGACAAAATTTAACTACATCTTTCTGCAGTCCAGGCGAATAAAAATGTTTTTGGATTTTAGCTTGAGTTTTCCTTACTCCCAAATGACCTCCCACTGGTTCCTCATGTGCTACTCACAACATCTCCTTTCTATACCCATCTGCCCATTTTTCATCCGCCTGTATATGCAAAGGTCTCCATTTTCTCATCAAGACATCTTTTTTACGGTAATAACACTCTAGTATACACTCAGATTCCTCTTCCGTGTATGCTTTCAGATACGTCCGTTTTATTTCTATATCTTTCTGTTGTAACTCTGCCAATTTTTCTGAACTAAAAATATCTGCCTCATCCTCCACCTGTTCTTGTTCTTTTCCAACCATCTGATCAAAAATCGTTTCCGATAATTGAACTTGGACTTTATCTTCACTCTTTGATTTCTCCTCTTGTCTTAACCTGTGACTTTGCGACCTCGTTACTACACAATTCGGAAAAATCCCAGACTATTCGTCCTTCAACACTTCAGTTGTCTGATTTTCCACTGGCTTATCAATCACAGTTGGCTTATCAATCACTCCCACCTCCAATCCAGCTATATCATTACCCAAGATAAACTGTATTCCTGGACAAGATAGTTTCTCTTGCTCTTACTACCCCTTCACCACTCTTCACTGGACCTTACCTTATATAATGGAACACTACACTTCTCACTCTGAATTCCACATATTACCACCTTTTCTGGCAATATTCTTCCCAAACTACATAACTCCTCATCTCTTACCATTAAAGATTGACTAGCTCCCGTATCTCTTAAAATTGTGACTTCCTTACCTGCTCCTCCTGATACACATGAGTAAACTTTACCCACACAAAGTAAATTCTTTAAAGAGATCTGGCACCTTCTTATCAATCACCTCTTGATCAGGCTGTACAATCTTTTGCACCTCCTTCGCTTCACTTGGTCTTTCCTTTCCCACTTGAACAAACCCCACTGTCTTGTCCTGTTTTACCACATCAGCCTTCCCCATGCTTTTCTTCAACCACCAACACTGTGACGTTACGTGGCCTAGTTTATTACAGTGAAAACATTTGAAACTTTTCATTTCTCCTCCACGTATCCTTTAATCTGAGGTACACTCTCCTTATTATCTCCCATCAGATCTCCTTTACCTCTACCACTTGAGTATTTCTCTTTTCCCCAGTTTCTATCCTTCACCGGCTGAAAGTGATGTCGGAATCCAAGCTTTGACTTATGAACTAATTTATAATCATCTGCCATTTCTGCTGCTAACCTCGCAGTTTTAACCCTCTGCTCTTCCACATGAGTTCTCACTACATCAGGAATTGGATTTTTAAACTCTTCCAAAAGTATAATTTCTCTGAGAGCTTCATACATTTGGTCTATTTGCATCCACCTATAAAAAAGTACTCTGTTTGATCCTTTCAAACTCCATCTATGTTTGACCAGGTTCTTTCCTTAAATTTCTAAACCTTGTGTAGGCTTCAGGCACTAGTTCACATGCATTAAAGATGGATTTTTGCACCTCCTCATATGTCCCAGATACCTCCTCTAATAGTGATGCAAACAGTTCACTAGTCCTACCTACCAGCTTTGTTTGAATCAGTAATACCCACATGTCCTGTGGCCATTTCATTTGTTTAGCCACCTTCTCAAATGAAATTAAAAAGGTTTCTACCTCCTTCTCATCAAATCTTGGCAATGCTTGAATATATTTAAATAGACCCCGACCAAGCCTTCGACTAAGACTCTTTCTCTTTGTCCTCATCACCATCCTCCAACTGTATGTTTTCCTTTACACCCGCCAATTTTAACTGACTCATGTTTCATGGCCATTTTCTTAAGTTCAAACTCCCTCTCTTCCCTTTCCTCTCTTTTCCTTTTTGTTCTGCTGGGGCTATTCTTTCTTTGTTTCTTTCTTCTCTCTCCTTTCCCCCGATCTGTATCTCCCTTTCTCTCTATTTTTCTCTCATTTCGTATTCAAGCTGCTTTAATTCTTTTTCATGTTCAAGTTGCTTGATTTGTAACTGGATTGTTGCCATTTCTACGGAGTCAGACTGTATCTCAGGCGGTTTTAAATGCTCAGCTAGCGCCATAAGTATCTCTTCTTGTAGTGTGCTGTCAGGTAACGCTAACTGCAATGTTTTTGCCAAATCTAAAAAGCCTTTAAGTCTCTGTTCATAAGGTACTGCGTGTGACCTTCTCCACCCCCAAAAACGTCCGAGCCTCTGAAAGAGCCATTGTCCACAACACACTCCCTACGGAGTAGAATTCCACACAAATATGCTCGTCCCTCACTGTCTTTGAATTCACTATGCCAACCCAATCACAAAAGATAGACTTTTATCCCGGACAAGCCCCTAATTTATTATGGGTCAGGGTTTAGAGAACACCAAAGTATACCATGGAGTTCATCTGACCCACAACTTTAAATAGATTTTGTTTATGGGGAGCACGAGGGCCCACTTTACAGATGTGATGTAACAGAGAGCTAAAGTATGTTTAAAACAAAACAATGTTTATTCTATGAATTCAGTTAACATTTTATAAACACACAGTAAACAGTTTATCAACTACCAATGCTGACCCCCCACAAAAGATACAGTATTGTATAGATAACCCTTGATACATTTCCAAACAACATCCACAAGTTAAAACCTTCTAAAATAAAGACAAGTGATCTTTAGATTGCAGAGAGATCACAACATCTTCTTGCTGTGAATGCAGCTCTTCATCTCTGAAACAAAACCAAAAACACAGTGCAGCTTCCAGCTCAAAAACAAAAGTGAAAGACAGACAGCCCAGCTCCACCCACACACTGACATCACTGCAGCTATTTGATAAACATTCATTTATTAAAGGTACAACCACCTGACAACATGTATACAACAAATATAGATTCCTTCAAGGAATAAAAATCCAACAGGAAAAGTGATGTAACCGTGGCGTGGAGAACAAGAACAGTTAAAGATTCATGAGATCCATTAGAATTTAGCAAAGGAGGACCAAGAAACTGATGAGAGCAAACTGGCGAGAAACATAAAAACCGACTGGAAAAGTTTCTACAGGAATGTGAAATGGAAAAGATTAGCAAAGACCAATGTGGGTCCATTCCAGGCAGAGACAGGAGAGTTTATAATGGGGAGTAAGGAAATAGCAGAGAAACTAAACAATGTGCGTCTGTCTTCACAGAGGAAGATACAGAAATTGTCCCCAAAATACCAGAGAACCAAGGGACTGGCAGAGATTAGTATTGGTGAAAAAGTCATACTGGAGAAATTAATGGGGTTGAAAGTTAATAAAACCCCAAAAGCTGATGATCTACATCCCAGAGTGTTGAACGAGGTGGCTGTAGAGATCTCTATCCCTCATTCTAAATTCTCCTGACTCCATCTGTAATGGACAACGTTTGTCTGAGACAAACCTTTCCTTTTTATGTAGCCATAGAAACTTTTCCAATCCATTTTTATGTATTGTGCCAGTTCACATTCTATTCTGTGGCCAACTAAAATGGTGTCCAGCAAGGCATGCTGGGAAAAGTGGCCATGTTTTATGCACAGGCAGGCTTCAGAACAGATCAAACAAAGTTGCAGCAAAAGGGTTTGCAGACTTCAAAAGATTTTACAGGTTTATGCAAATAACATAAGCAAATGGCCATCTCCAGGCCATCCCAGGAACAATAGAATTGTCCTGTCATTCACGCTTCTTTACCAGACACAGCATCACCTAAATTCCTTTGGCAAGCCTACCTGCCCCGAACACTTCCAGGCATGGTCACTGAGTGCCCACCCCAAAATTGGCGTGGCAGCCCCTGATTGGACTTGATCGATCAGGCTGATTGATCCCTCATCAATTGATTGACAAATGACCAAGAGACCACCCTCCAAAGGGGAGGAAATTCAAGCAGGTTTAAAAGATTCTGCACAACTTTAGAATCTCTCTGCAGCAATAACCAACAACGGTGACTTCCACTGGTCGGCGAAGTAGACCATCATCCGACCAACTGAAGGAGGACCAGAGCCAGGGACAGACCAGACCAAGGACTGAACATTGAGGACCACAAGATTCGGGATACAGATAAAGGCCAATATCTGTCTGGGACTTGCTAGTCACTTTGAAGTTAAGGTCTTGTGCATAACAGTTTGTAGTTTGACTCAAGTGTATGTGTGTGTGTGATCAATTACCAGTAACAATTGTGTGATAGTGAATAAATATTGAATCATTGTATGAAACAGTTTCATAGTCATTTGTCCGCCGTATATCGGTTAAGACACACTGTGGTTTAGGCAGGCACAACATTGGCATCACCAGAAGGGACGCGATTAGAAGTAACAATTGTTTCTCTAAAAATTCCGCAAACCTAATAAAAATCAGAAACCACAGTAATCTGTATTGGACAAATCGCTCATTTCGGGTTGTACTAACTGCATGCGTTATTAACAGGGAGAACAGGGTACATTCTGTTACTTTGTACTCAAACTCAGAGGGATTGGAACAGGAAAATAGCCCATAAGCCGTACCCCTAGTCCAATCGACTCCCTACACCTTCCCTGTGGCCAGAGATGAGCGACCGGAGTTCGCAGGTAGCAAAGTGTCCCATATAGGAGGAGAAAATTTGAGAATATATAAAGAGGAAAGGATGGTCCCTATGGGCAGAATTTTGTGAGAATACAGAGACAGGACCCGGAGCAATAGGACAAACCTGTTGGGAGGACCTGAATAAAGCACCCGGAAAGCGTGCGCTCAAGTATGAGAAAGCGATAGCGGTAGTGTGCTGCTTGGCGCAACTACAGTAGTAGGAACCGAGGAGGTCCTAAAGACCGTCCGCGGACAGCTCGCGGAGAGTCAGGAGGAGATGAAGACATTAAAAAAAGGAAAGTCGGGAGGAGATAAAACATTAAAAGAGAGTCCGGAGGAATTTTTTTTAAAAAAGCAATTGGCAGGAGGAAGTAAAGAAATTGAAAGGCGACAGGCAGAAAGAGTTCACAAAATTAAAGGCACAGTAAGAAGTCTTACAACACCAGGCTAAAGTCCAACAGGTTTGATTCAAACACGAGCTTTCGGAGCTCAGCTCCTTCCTCAGGTGAATGGCGAGGTATGTTCCAGAAACATTTATATAGTCAAAGTCAGAGATGCTGGACAATGCTTGGAATGCAGGCATTTGCAGGTAATCAAATTGTTACAGATCCAGGGAGAGGGATAATCACAGGTTAAAGAGGTGTAAATTGTCTCAAGCCCAAACAGTTGGTAGGATTTTGCAAGTCCAGGCCTGATGGTGGGGGGTGGATGTAATGCGACATGAATCCAAGATCCCTGTTGAAGCCGCACTCATGCGTGCGGAACTTAGCTATAAGTTTTTGCTCGGCAATTCTGCGTTGTCGCGTGTCCTGAAGACCGCCTTGGAGAACGCTTACCCGGAGATCACCGGTTTGAATCAAACCTGTTGGACTTTAACCTGGTGTTGTAAGACTTCTTACTGTGCTCACCCCAGTCCAACGCCGGCATCTCCACATCAAAATTAAAGACGGAAGACAGGAGGAGATAAAGAAATCGAAAGAGGAAAGGCAGAAGGAGATACAAAGATTGAAGGAAAAACATCAGGAGAGATTTGAGCAAGTGGCAGTGGATAAAGACAGGGAGATTAGTGATCTAAAACGTTCAAACCAGGCTAACCTGCTGCATTTAGGCAGCTTTCAAACACAACTTGCAGTTAGGCTGATCAGCTGAGAGTTTCTGCAGCATTTCATCGCTCACCGTGTAGAACAGTACAGCACAGAACAGGCCCTTCGGCCCTCGATGTTGTGCCGAGCAATGATCACCCTACTTAAACCCACGTAACCCGTATACCCGTAACCCAACAATCCCCCCATTAACCTTACACTACGGGCAATTTAGCATGGCCAATCCACCTAACCCGCACATCTTTGGACTGTGGGAGGAAACCGGAGCACCCGGAGAAAACCCACGCACACACGGGGAGGACGTGCAGACTCCACACAGACAGTGACCCAGCCGGGAATCGAACCTGGGACCCTGGAGCTGTGAAGCATTGATGCTAACCACCATGCTACCGTGAGGCCCTTACTGAGTCCGTTGCTGAAAGGACTTTCTCCGCAATGTTCATGTCCAAAATGTTCATGTTTTCATACACGTCTCCAAACTCGTCATTAGTAAATTCGCTGCCATCATCAGTCAGATACTTAGCTGGTGCCCCAGATCTAGTTCCTGTCCATTTCTCCATGACTTGTCGAAAATAACCTTTTTATCCTTGCCATGTATTATTGGCGAAAGACTAAATCGGGTTACCATTTAGTTACCAAGTCTAAAGTTTAAAATGAAAATATTTCTGTCTTTATCCCATACCTTTAGATCCATGGCAACTGCCTCGTTAAAATCACGGACAAAGGGAAGGTTTATAATAGGGTGTGATGGCGTGCTCCCATTCCTTTTGCAGATTTCACACTCAGCACGAATCTCTTTTAGACTAAAATTCCGACAGTGCACCAGTCTTTGAAAGGGACCTTACCTAGGAATACTCCCCCGCGCGATCCCTGTAACTCAGTGACCCCACCTAACCTTTTGAACACTAAGGGACAATTTAGCAAGGCCAATCCACCTAACCTGCACATCTTTGGTCTGTGGGAGGAAACGGGAGTACCCGGAGGAGATATGGAGAGAAAGTGCAAACTCCACACAGGCACCCAATTGAACCCGGGTCCCTGGCACTGTGAGGCAGCAGTGCTAACCGCTGTGCCATTGTGCCACAGCCTTTTATATGCATCAACCAACCCCATACCTTTTAGCAGGATTTTTCATCTTCGATGACGAAGGTGAGCAGTTTGTTTGCAGCTTTGAGACAAATGTTTTCTCTATACTTATCAGCTGATGCTATTAAGCCTTCTCAAATACTAAAAAACAAAATGTTAGGTATTGTTAAGGGATACGATAATATCCTGATGGAGTAAACTTCAGATCCACTGACTTTCTAAAACCAATTGCCTTATCTTGCTCCATGTTCAGTTGCATTTGTACCTTGTTCATGGAAGGGTCACTCAACAGTCAAGATATCTCACCAGAGACTACACTAGTCCCAGTAAACTGCCTTATTTAAGCTATTTTACATCAAATCAACATTATTTCAGTGACTTCAACGTCTTGACATCACCAAACCGAAACATGGAGAGCTTTCTTACTCCTGAACCTTGTGTCGTTCTTCACCAGGTGATCTTCATTAATCTGACCCAATACTGTCGAGGTGCAGGTATTAAGCAATGGGCTTGTGAGGAAAGGTTGGACAGGCTCAGGCTTGTATCCTGTGGAGCTTAAGTAAGATTGAAACATATAATATCCTAAGGGGTGGAAGTGGAGAGGATGTTTCCTCTTGTTGGAGAATCTCGAACTGGGTCACTTTTTTAATATATATTTTTATTAAGAGTTTTTCTGTTTTTACAAATAAAACAACAAACCCTCAACTGGTACAGTACAGCAATCCTTCAGTGTGCATGAATACAGAAAAAGACAGGATGAAACTTGGTGCCTCCGTTTATACCGGGGGAAACGGTGAATGGATAAACTGGAGAAAGGGAGAAGAGGATAAAGCCATGAAAACAGGGTAAAATGGTACACGCCTTCACATGTAGCGATCGCTCATACACCTAAAGAAAATCTCGGATAAGATTTCCATACCCCGCTGAGGTTTGCTCCAAAACAGACTTTCCCCCAATTCCAATCAGAATGAGGTGCCAGGGACACTTTGTAAAGCATTTTTCTCAGATCAGAGATCTGTCTGCACCTTTACAGGATCCAGTCAACATTCTTTAACCCCAAAATAAAGAAAAAGTACAGAAATAATTCACAAAACCTTTTGTCCGAAGGGGGATATTTTAAATTCAACCACAAGATGCAACAAATCCCCCAAATCAAGTTCAGTAAAGTGATCATTATTCCATATAATATATAATATACACACACAGCAAATATTCATACAATCGGTTCAGATTATAATTGACATGGTCAGTGCATCCCTTCACGCGGAGAACAAAAGGAAAAAGTGTGGGGGATCTCAGGATAAAGCCATGAACATGGCCCTATGGTGCACGCTCTGCTCCATAAAGCAACCAAGGATTCTACACCCTGCCAAGGCTCACGACAGAACAGACCTCACTCCTCAGTGTAAAAGCAAGGATTACAGCACATAGAAAACACAGGTAAATACTGCACAACCCTCATGTCCTACAACCATCTCAGTGTTATTTTCACAGGGTAACAGGCAACAACACCTCACTGCTCATATATCATACACCCTTTCGGGGATAAAAGGCAATAACACAAAATCAGGAGTAAAGTCACAGAGGAACAAAGATCAGGCTTAATGATGAACTGCAGAATAATATAACCATCCAGGGAGATTGGACAGGCCACAGCCTCCAAGGATCATGGAGCAACAATCTGAATCCATCCAGAGTTCCCCCGAAGCCCCTGCACCTCCGCCATGTCGTCGTCCCGAAACACCTGTAAACAATTACCGAGGAGGGGCTGGTTTAGCACAGTGGGCTAAACAGCTGGTTTGTAATGCAGAACAAGGTCAGCAGCATGGAATGCCAGCGGAGGTGGTAGAGGCGGGTATGATAGCATCATATAAGATTCATCTGGACAGATATATGAACGGGTGGGGAGCAGAGAGAAGTAGACATTGGAAAATAGGCAACAGGTTTAGATAAAGGATCTGGATCGGCACTGGTTGGGAGGGCCAAAGGGCCTGTTCCTGTGCTGTCATTTTCTTTGTTCTTTGTTCCTGGAACATAACACAGATCATACAAGTCAGGATCAAATAATTATGGCTTGTGCATCTGGATAATGAAGGGCAGCACGGTGGCGCAGTGGTTAGCACTGCTGCCTCACGGAGCCGAGGCACAAGGTTCGATCCTGGCTCTGGGTCACTGTTCATGTGGAGTTTGCACATTCTCCTATATTTGCGTGGGTTTCGCCCCCAGAACCCAAACGTTTGCAAGGTAGGTGGATTGGCTACGTTAAATTGCTTCTTAATTGGAAAAAATGAATTGGATACTGTAAATTTATTTTTTTTAAAAGAAGAGGATTAAAGGATGAGTGGTGCCAGGCCGTGCAAAAATGCAGCTGCCCCCCCAGATGACGTGTCCCCGAATTGACTGTATTGAACACAAAGATGATTGATTTGACTTTTATCCAGAATAATAAACACTATAACTGGGCTGATGATGATCAGCAGAGACAGACCCAGTTCAATCCGAGATCTGATTATCAGTAAAATCCAATCAGTGTAGTTAGCTGTGAACTCGCTGGTGACTCCGGATGTGGGATAACTAATCAAATCCATTCCCACTTTCAGACTGGGTGCACTACCTCGCCCCAATGTGAATTTGCTGGTGTACAGTCAGGTGAATAGTGAACCCAGTCCCACAGTGAGCGTAGGTGATTGATCTCTCATCAGTGTGAACATGTTGATGGGACATCAGTTCCTGGGAACCTACAACACATCCTTCAATCTGTGCATTGAACCTGTCTCTCCTCAGTGTGAACACAGTATTCTGGAAGGATGGCTGAATGAATTCATTCCTTCACTTGGAGCACAAGAGTGGATCTCTCCTCATTGTGAAGGCTCTGGTGTTTCAGCAGGATGGATGATCGAGTGAATCCCTTCCCACACTCAGTGCAGGTAAATGGCTTCTCCCCAGAGTGAACCCATCTGTGTGACAGTAGGTCAGATGACTGAGTGAATCCCTTCCCACACACAGAGCAGGTGAACGGTCTCTCCCCAGTGTGAATTCGCTGATGTATAATGAGGACAGATGATTGTTTGAACCTAGTCCCGCAGTGAGAGCACCGGAACGGTTTCTCGTCAGTGTGAAGACGCTGATGGTACATCAGCTCCCTGGTACTTTTAAAGCACTTCCCACAGTCTGAGCATTTAAAAGGTCTTTCATCAGTGTGAACTCTCTGGTGTGTCAGCAGGTGGGATGACTGAGTGAATCCCTTTCCACACTTGGAGCAGATGAATGGCCTCTCTCCAGTGTGAATTCGCTGGTGTGTCAGCAGGTGGCAGAACTGAGAGAATCCTTTTCCACACACGGAGCAGGTGAAGGGTTTCTCCCCGGTGTGACTGCGCCGATGAGTTTCCAGGTCAGACGGGGATCTTAATCCCTTCCCACAGTCTCCACATTTCCACGGTTTCTCCCCGTGCGACAAGCGTTTGTGTTTTGACAGGCCAGTTGATCGGCTGTAGCCTCGCCCACACACAGAACACGTGTATGGTTTCTCCCCACTGTGAATAGTGCTTTTTCCTTCCATGTTCAAAATCCCTAAGTTGGGAGGCTCGATCTGATCCTGATGTGCTGTTTGACTTTAGTTTTCTGTCTCCAAATCCTCATCTTCTGATATCCTGTGAAATTGATTTAAAAGAGAAAAAAGGGAGTGAGAGAGAACCCACAAAAACACAAAGGTAGGTTGTGAAATTGAGCTGAATGAATCTGGTCATTTGTGGGGCCGGCACTTGGAAAACTGTTGAATTGTCATAAAAACCCAACTGGATTTGCAGCTCTTTGTCCCTCTGAAGATGGCAGTCCTTAACTCCATCTCTTACAGCAATGTGGGTGTACCTACATGGGTGTATCAACACCTCATGGAACAACTGCAGCAGTTCAAGAAGGCAGCTCGCCAGCATCTTCTGAAAGGCAACTAGGAATGGGCAATAAATATTGGCCTAACCAGCGACACCCACGTCTCCTTAAATGATAGTTAACCAGGCTGGTCCCCTGCACCGGTGTGGGTAGAATCTGAATAAATCAATCATGTGAATGATTTTTTCTCCTGGTCACAGGTATCCTGAAGCGCCGCCCACTCTGTGACATCACCAACATGGCCTCGCATTCCATATACTTCCCGCTGAAATGAGGTGGGGGCCGTTCACCGTTGACCTGTTCCTGGGAAAAGGCCCTGAGCTGCTAACTCAAGCCCTGCAGGCTCTTATTCGGAGCTTACTGCCTAAACAAAGTCTTTCTGAAGCTTTCCCAGCTGGAATGCGGCCCCAAATCTCCGCTACCCCCGGGGAGCCCATTCCTCCCTCCGCCTGACCGACTCTCACCCGCGGCACAAACACTCCCACGCAGGGCTCAGCAAAATGATACTGCGCATGCTCCAGAGACCCTCCAGAACGGCGCGTGCGCATTCGCTTCCTGTCGTCTGAATAGGACATATTGACACCCGCAAGGAATGTTGGGTAGCAGCAGCGCCATTGAATATCCAAAAAGGAAACAGAAGATCATTTTATTAACCGTTTGAAATGCAATAATTGAAAACACATACACATAAATCCGAGTGAATTTGCGCTCTGCTATATTTAATTTCTCAAAGTGATTTAAACCACCTGTTGGAAGACACTCAGCTTTTAAAGCTTTTTTCCACTCCCTTCCTCAAGAGATGTTGGCTCTGGTTGTGTTTAATTCCACCGTCACTGATTCTTCTTGCTTTCGCTCTCTATCTGAATAATCACTGGTTTTTTAGAATGATAGAGCATAGATGGAAACCACTCAGCCCATTATGCCTGTACTGACTCGTGGGAAGATCTATCCAATTAATTCCACTGTCCTGCTGTCTGAGTCAAAACAATGTGTGTCTGACGCTGTCGTATTGCAGGAGACGAAGCGAAAGCGTTTTCCAGCTGGTTACTTCTCAGACACACTCATCCCAGTGGTTGAATAGTGCACAAGGCTGACTCAAATATAGGCAAAATGTGCTGCAAAATCTCAGCAGGTCGACCAGCATCTGTGGAAATTAAAAGTGTTTTGAACCCAACATGACATCTTCAGAATTGATCTGCCATAATCACAGAATCACACAGTGTAGAAGAAGCTCTTTGGGCCATCAAGTCTGCACCAACACATACAAAACACCTGACCTGTCGACCTAATCCCATTTACCTGCACTTGGCCCATAGCTTGGGACTGGTGGAGGGCCTGGGATGAATTGAAATGAAATGAAAATCGCTTATTGTCACGAGTAAGCTTCAAATGAAGTTACTGCGAAAAGCCCCTAGTCGCCACATTCCGGCGCCTGATCGGGGAGGCTGTTACGGGAATCGAACCGTACTGCTGGCCTGCTTGGTCTGCTCTCAAAGCCAGCGATTTAGCCCTGTGCTAAACAGCCCCTATGGGCAGCGGTGTTGATACTGGGAGGAATAGGGTATGAGGGATTGGGACTGGTGGAGGACCTGGGATGGGCTGTGGTGTTGATGAGCTGAAGCTTGCGTTCCTTACCATCTGTAAGAAACAGGAAAAGATTCCTATTAAGACGTCGAATGATGCGAAGGATGAAATGAAACTGGGGACAGGGACAACTTTGAAAGAGAGTAAGATGGTGCTGCTGGAGAGAGATGTCGAGTGTCTTCATGTGGCGCCGCATGGCACTGAGTGTGGCTTTCAGGATGCAGCGAGAGCAGCAGTTGGAAGAATGTTGTATATCCTGGTGGTACCTGTAATCCTGGAGGTTACATGCAGGGTGAAATTTAAGTTGAAATCCCCGTGGGGGAGACTTACCATTTCTCAATCAGTCCCAATCCCTCGTTCTCCATTTCTCCCAGTATCAACACCGCTGCCCATCCCAGGCCCTCCACCAATCCCAATCCCTCGTACCCCATTTTTCCCAATCCCACCCCTTGCCACGTTTTCATCATACCCACTGACCTGCCCCTCTCTGAGGCTGAGTGTGCTGTTCTCAGCAAAGGTCTCAGCTTTGTACCCTTACGTCCCCACCTCAATGAATTCCGGGCTCGACATGATGTTGAACTTTTCTTTCGTTGCCTTCGTCTCCGTGCCCACTTCTTTGAGCAAGAATCCCCCCCCCCCCCCCCCCCCATTCCACTGATCCTTTCATGTGCCTCCAACATTCTGCCTGCAAGTGGACTCCCCCACCCCCGGCCGGGACAATTACCTGCCCTCGATCTTTTCATTGAGAACTGTCGACGGGACATTGGCCGTCTTAATTTTTCTGCCCCCCTCACCCATTCCAACCTCGCTTCTTCTGAACTTTCTGCTCTTCACTCTGTCAGGTCTCACCCCGACTTTGTCATCAAACCTGCCGACAAAGTGGGTGCTGTTGTCGTCTGGCGCACTGACCTCTACCTCGCAAAGGCTGAGCACCAACTCTCCGATACTTCCTCTTACCTCCCCCTGGACCATGCCCATACCACTGAACATCAAACCATTATCTCCAACACCGTTAGTGACCTCATTTCCTCCGGATGCCTTCCCCCTACGGCTTCCAATCTCATAGTCCCCCAACCCTGGACAGCCCGCTTTTACCTACTTCCCAAAATCCACAAAAAGGACTGTCCCGGCAGGCCCATTGTGTCAGCATGCTCCTGCCCCACCGAACTTATTGCCTCTTATCTTGACTCCATCCTCACTCCTGTGGTCCATTCCCTCCCCACCTACATCCGGGATTCCTCTGATGCCCTGCGTCATATTGACAGCTTCCAGTTCGTGGACCCTAACCGCATTCTGTTCACCATGGATGTGCAATCCCTCTACACCTCCATCCCACACCAGGATGGCCTGAGAGCCCTTCGCTTCTTTCTCGAAAAGAGACCTGGACAATCCCCATCCACCACCACTCTCCTCCGCCTGGCTGAACTCGTTCTATCTCTCAACAACTTCTCCTTTAACTCATCTCACTTTCTCCAAATCAAAGGTGTAGCAATGGGTACCCGCATGGGTCCTAGCTATGCTTGCCTTTTTATGGGGTATGTGGAACATTCCTTGTTCCAGGCCTATCCGGGCCCCCTGCCACAACTCCTTTACCGATACATTGATGACTATTTTGGTGCCGCGTCATGCTCTCGCCCGGACCTGGAAAAATTCATCAACTTCGCTTCCAGTTGCCACCCCTCCATCACTTTCACCTGGACAATCTCAGATACTTCCCTTCCTTTCCTTGATCTTTCTGCCATTTCCGGCAATAGACTATCCATTAATATCCACTACAAGCCCACTGACTCCCACAGCTATCTGGACTACAGCTCTTCACACCCTACACCCTGTAAGGACTCCATCCCTTTCTCTCAACTCCTTCGCCTCCATCGCATTTGTTCTGACGATGCCACTTTCCAAAATGGGGCTTTGAAAATGTGTTCCTTCTTCCTCGACCGTGATTTCCCACCTACAGTTGTGGTCAGGGCCCTCAACAGTGTGCGGTCCATCTCCCACGCCACAACCCTAGCCTCCTCCACTCCCTCCCAGAACAAGGATAGAGTCCCCCTCGTTCTCACAATTCATCCCACCAGCCTCCGTATGCAAAGCATAATCCTCCGCCATTTTCGCCAACTCCAGCATGATGCCACCACCAAACACATCTTCCCTTCACTCCCTCCATCAGCATTCCACAGAGACCGTTCTCTCCAAGACAATCTAGTCCACTCCTCCACCATACTCAGTACCTCTCCCATCACCCGTGGCACCTTCCCATGCAATCGCAGAAGGTGTAACACCTGCCCCTTTACCTGTTCCATGCTTAACATTCCAGGCCCAAAACACTCATTCCAGGTTAAGCAGCGTTTCACTTGCACCTCTTTCAATCTGGTCTATTGCATTCGTTGCTCCCAATGTGGTCTCCTCTAGATCGGAGAGACCAAATGCAGTCTGGGTGATCGCTTTGCTGTGCATCTTCGGTCTGTGCGCATTCAGGATCCTGACCTTCCTGTTGCTTGCCATTTTAACAAAAGACCCTGCTCCCATGCCCACATGTCTGTTCTTGGCCTGCTGCACTGTTCGAGTGAAGCGCAACGCAAATTGGAGGAACAACATCTCATCTTCCGGTTAGGCACGCTACAGCCTTCCAGCCTGAACATCGAATTCAACAACTTCAGATGGTCAGCCCCACCTCAACCCATTTGTTTTAATTTCATTTTAACTGTCTTTTACCATTTATTTCTTTCCTGCACCTTTCTCCTCTTTGCTTCCCCCTTCCCCTCCCCCCCACACCAACAGTTCATCTTCTGATGTTAGTTTCCCTGCTGTTTGACCTTTCACATATTTTGTCCTCTCTGGGGACTGCCCCTTGGTATCTCTTTCCCCTTGGTATCTGTGGCCATTAGCAGCCGGTTTCCCTCGGTTCCTGTGGCTATGACTCATCTTTCATTCTCACTCCACAGTATAAATATTTCCCACTCTCTCTGTCTGTTAGCTTTGACAAAGAGTCATCGGACTCGAAACGTTAGCTCTTTTCTCTCCCTACAGATGCTGCCAGACTTGCTGAGATTTTCCAGTATTTTCCCTTTCGTTTCAAATTTCAGCATCCACAGTAATTTGCTTTTATCCTGCTTCAGACACTGGAAGGTGGTTCACATCAGAGGATGGGGAAGAGGGGATAATAAATAAGAGCTCACACTTTACACTCAAATCAATGAGGACTCTGATCTCTGGCAAAGAAGGAAACCCTGGCAGGTGGGCGGGAAGGATTCACAAACACCCGCTGGAGGCCCCAAACCCCCAATAAGACCCATTGATTTTATTGTCAGTCTGCAGACAGGAGCTGGAGAACTGACCCCAGGCAGAGGAGAGGGAGGGAGAAAACTGGGAGTGGAGGAAATAAATGGTGCAGATAGAACATAGAACATAGAACAGTACAGCACAGAACAGGCCCTTCGGCCCTCAATGTTGTGCCGAGCCATGATCACCCTACTCAAACCCACGTATCCACCCTATACCCGTAACCCAACAACCCCCCCTTAACCTTACTTTTTTTTATTAGGACACTACGGGCAATTTAGCATGGCCAATCCACCTAACCCGCACATCTTTGGACTGTGGGAGGAAACCGGAGCACCCGGAGGAAACCCGCACACACAGGGGGAGGACGTGCAGACTCCACACAGACAGTGACCCAGCCGGGAATCGAACCTGGGACCCTGGAGCTGTGAAGCATTTATGCTAACCACCATGCTACCCTGCTGCCCCGATGGTGAGATGGGTTTGGATTTCAGCCCAGGGAGGAGGGAGAGTGTGTGGGACGGGGATTTACAGCTTTGGGGGAACAAGAGAGGAAAAAATGTTCCAGAGAAACTAGAATTGTCTGTTCAGAATTTCTATCCTGGTCTGACAGTGATGACTTTTGTAAATTCCTTTTATAGATTGAGCGAGGAAACTGTAATGGAACAATCTCTGAAAGAGATTGCATCAGGACCTGAATATCAATGTGGAATGAGAAACAATTGTACCATCTGAAAAAAATATTTAAAACATCAATGTCGCAGGAAAAGCATTGAGATGCACACGAAGCTGAATGAGAGTGTTCCAGTGAACTGACTGAAAAGTGCTTTAACCAGTTACACAGCCTGAAAAAACATCACACCATTCAGAGTGGGGAGAAACCATACACCTGTTCTGTGTGATCTCTGAAAGAGATTGCATCAGGACATTTTTTTCTCTCTTGTTCCCCCATAGCTGTAAATCACCGTCCCACACACTCTCCCTCCTCCCTGGGCTGAAATCCAAACCCATCTCACCATCTGCACCATTTCTTTCCTCCACTCCCAGTTTTCTCCCTCCCTGTCCTCTGATCATCTAACCTGGACAGACAGAAGGACACCTGCACAACGGAGAAACCGTGGAAATGTCGTGACTGTGGGACGGGATTCAAATGCCCATCCACGCCAGAAACGCATCGACGCAGTCACAGCGGGGAGAGACCTTTCACTTGCTCTGTGTGTTGCAAGGGATTCACCAAGTTATCCAGTCTCCAGTCACACCAGCTCATTCACACTCAGGAGAAACCATTCAGCTGCACTTTCTGTGGAAAGAGCTTCAGTCAGGCACCCTCATTACGCATCGGCAAGTTCACACAGTGGAGAGGCTGTTCACCTGCTCCTTGTGTGGGTTGGATTCACAAAATCATCCAACTTGCTGACGCACAAGCAAATTCACACTGGGGAGAGGCTGTTCACCTGCTCTGTGTGTAAGAAGGGATTCAGTCGGCCATCCCAGCTACTAATACACCAGCGGGTTCACACTGGGGAGAGACTATTCACCTGGTCCGCATGTGGAAAAGGATTTACCGATTCATCCTGCCTCCTGTCACACCAACAAACTCACATCGAGGAGAGACCATTCAGCTGCACATACTGTGGAAAGAGGTTCCGGAGTTCATCACACCTCATTACCCGTACGTGTTCATACCGGAGAGAGTCCATTCACCTGCTCCGAATGTGGGAAGAGTTTAATTAATTCGTCCAACCTTTTGGCACACCAACTAATTCACAAGCGATTGCAGAGATTGGATTCTTCTCTTAATCACACCCAGCACTGAAACAAGCTCAAGCTGACAGTTCATGTTTGTTTCTGCTGTTTTGATACTCCCTGTAACTGGGCTGGTTGTGTTCCTGGGGCTGCAGTTCCGCTGTGTGTGACCTTCCCTATAATTCAGCAACATTCATCAGAAATTAGTTTAGATGAACTTTTATTTCACTTGTAAAATTGATCTTTGATGCAACATTTATTCTCCAATATCTGGAAGATTATACTGATGAACATCTCCAATTAGAAAGTGCTGATTGATCGTTGCTGACAATTCTTACTGGTTTGTACATTACACACAGTGACACCTCCATTATCCACCAGAAAGAAGGGGAATGGGAATTGGCAGAGAATCGAGAGTCTCTAAATGTTACCCTTCCCGTCTGGAACAGATGCCCCTGAGCACGGGAATGGTGACACGTTCAATTCAAGTACTGGACTGTAAGAAATCACCGTCTAATAATCTAAGGTTTCGAAGGATGAGGGTGGGATCTTCTTGAAACTTACAGGATACTGAGAGGTCTCAGCAGAATGGAGGGGGAGAGGATGTTTCCACTTGTAGGAGAACTACAACCAGAGGGCACAGCCTCAGATTGAAGGTATGATCTTTAGAGATGAGGAAGAAGGGCAGCAGGTGGCGCAGTCACCCTGCTGCCTCACAGCGCTGAGGTCCCAGGTTCGATACCGGCTCTGGGTCACTGTCCATGTGGAGTTTGCACATTCTCCCCGTGTTTGCGTGGCTTTCGCCCCCACAACCCAAAGATGTGCAGGTTAGGTGGATTGGCCACGGTAAATTGCCCCTTAATTGGAAAAAATGAATTGGGTACACTAAATGTAAAAAAAAGCAGAAAAAAAGATGAGGAAGAATTGTTTCAGCCAGAAGGTGGTGAACCTATGGAACTCTTTGCTGCAAAAGGCTGTGGAGCTCAAATCACTGAGTATCTTTAAGACAGAGATCAATGAATGAAATGAAATGAAAATCGCTTATTGTCACGAGTAGACTTCAAATAAATTTATTGTGAAAAGCCCCTAGTCGCCACATTCCGGCGCCTATTCGGGGAGGCTGTTACGGGAATCGAACCGTGCTGCTGGCCTGCTTGGTCTGCTTTCAAAGCCAGCCCTGTGCTAAACAGCCCAGGTCAATAGGTTCTTGATTAATACGGGGATCATAGGTTATGAGGAGAAGGCAGGAGAATGGGGCAGATTCGACGGGCCAAATGGCCTAATTCTGCTCCTTTGTCTTATGGTCTTATGAAGACAGATTCCACAGCAGTTTGCTGGCTGACAAACACAGGATAGGTCTGTATTCCAAGGACATGTCTCTAGCACAGGCGCTGGAAAAGTCATTTCTAAGCTGAATACAATTGGATCTCGTGACCCACAGTAAACCAACTCCGTTTGACTCCGTAAAGATTAAAACTGGCTTTCAAGAGAAAAATATTACTTTGCTAGGAACATAATTTCAAAGTAATACTTCAACACATTGGCTTCTGCCAGTTAAACGTTCAGAGGAGACGACCGCCACCAGGTACAGAGACCAGCTCTCACTCTGCATCATCCGTCTGTCTGTCCTCTGGGACAGGTAAACCATTCTCACTCCCTGAGCTTCAAGACTCTCTTTCTAAAAGGGCTCCAGCCATGAGTCTGCAGCATGTTGAGCATTTCTAACATTATGACGATGCCCTGGATTGAGTTGCTTCACCATTCCCACAATGGCGGCCATCAGCAATTAATATTCGTCAACTCTGACTCCCCCATCACCATCATCTCCAATCCTCACTCTGACCACATGAAGGGTGAACTCCAGGTTTTCCCAGGCTGTGCAGCAGAGTGTGAACCAGTCACCGCTGATGATCCTGAGGTCCCGGCAGTTCTTGAATCTGTGCCGGGTGTATTCACAACCCATAAACGTGGTCATGGAGACGTGTCTAAACTCGAAGATATTAGCGGACCGACACAGTGTCCCATGAAGCAGTACCCTCTCCCTGCTGAGAGTTCGCCAGACACTCAAAACACCGTTCATTCATTGTTAAAGAAGAGTGGTGTACATAAAGAGCAAAAATTAAAAAAATAATTGGTTTGAGGAAGAAGTTTGGAAACAATTGTTATTTAATCTAAAATGCTGACAGCTTCTGTACTGAGAAAAATTAAACAGTAAAATTACAACTGTGAAAAGGTTTATGTTTGATTCCCAAAGGATATGCTTCAGCCTTGAAGGATGTCTGGTAGAAATCCTGTTTGAATTTGGGATCATTTTGAAATGATCCCAAATCATCAAAACATCATCAAAACATCAGGAGCTTTTATAATGGGTTAAAGTGAAAAATAAACAAAATATATTAATGCCTGGAATTAAATGGGGATGTTGGATTTCTGATCTAAAGGGTTTTCTGAGCATGTTGTAGTGGACAGGAATGTTTATCCAGAGCTCATCAATGAGAGAGGATGGGAATTAATGAGATGTGTCAGATTGAGAAGTGAGTGAGTGAGGATAGGGAAAGAGACAGGAAAATCACAGCAGCAAATGAATGTAATTCAATGTAACATCTCAGTCTGGTATTAATGTACGTTCCAGTGAAAGGAAAGTGTAAATGAGATGAATAAATTGAAAGTATTCTTTTGAAGAAGTTTGTATCTTTGTCAACAATCATTTTTAAAAGGAAACTAGGGCAGCACGGTAGCATGGTGGTTAGCATAAATGCTTCACAGCTCCAGGGTCCCAGGTTCCCGGCTAGGTCACTGTCTGTGCGGAGTCTGCACGTCCTCCCCGTGTGTGCGTGGGTTTCCTCCGGGTGCTCCGGTTTCCTCCCACAGTCCAAAGATGTGCGGGTTAGGTGGATTGGCCATGCTAAATTGCCCGTAGTGTCCTAAAAAGTAAGTTTGGGGGGGGTTGTTGGGTTACGGGTATAGGATGGATACGTGGGTTTGAGTAGGGTGATCATTGCCTGGCACAACATCGAGGGCCGAAGGGCCTGTTCTGTGCTGTTCTATACTGGGACCATTAAGAGGGAGATAGAACATAGGAATTAGGAGCAGAGGGAGGCAATTCAGCGCTTTGGGCGTGCTCCACCATTCAGTCTGATCTCTTCCTGGTGTCAAATCCACCTTTCTACCTGTTCCCCATATCCCTCTAACCTGTTAAGATAAACAAAGATCTTGAGACAGACACCACCTTGAACTTTTGATAAGATCACCTGAAAGTGTATGAATGGGTTGTATCATAGGGAACGTGTGCATGATAATGCGATACCAGTGTGAGTGGGCAGATTTATTTATTAGGCGTGGATTAACTAACATGCGGATGTGCATAGTGAGTCTTAGCTGAAGAACAGGTCCCAAGACTTGCTCAGTGGATTGGACACTAGAACATCTCTAATGGTTCCTTCTCTTCCCCAGTAATCAGAAACAGTAACTCTTAAGATTCCTTCAAGCTTCTTCCTGTAATCGAGGTCACACTGATGAACTGTTGTTCCCTGGCTCTGATTTGGAAAATGGGAACGACGTGAGCTATATTCCAGTCTCGGAACAATCCCTGACTCTATTGAGCTGTTGACGATATGGGCAAGGGGCTCACAGAGTCAGTCAAGGAGGAACTAGAGAGAGTTTTGTCCCGTGGGCGAGGGGAAGGGGGGGAAGCAGCAGAGGCAGCTGATTGGATTGTCTCACTCTTCGTGACAAAGATGCTCCATGAGCTCCTCACACTTGTTGTTGGAGGTGACGGTGGAGGAGACTGGGGAGAGGGAGAGACCTTTAAGGAATTTCCGTAGTGTGCATTTAACACAAATCCGATTTATTTCACATTTATGTAGAATATTAACTCGGCTGAAGTTTGTTAACACAGAAGATACAATGAAGGAGGCCATTCGGCCCATTGAGTCTGCATCGACCCACTTAAACCCTCACTTCCACCCTATCCCTGTAACCCAATAATCCCTCCTAACATTTTTTGGACACTAAGGGCAATTTCTCTTGGCCAATCCACCTAACCTGAACTTTGGACTGTGCGGGGAAACCCACGCAGACATTGGGAGAAAGTGCAAACTCCACACAGATAGTGACCCAGCAGGGAATCGAACCTGGGACCGACGTGCTGTGAAGCCACAGTGCTAATCACCTGTGCTACCGTGCTGCCACTGGCAGATATTACCCTGCTAACATCAGCAGAAACAGAGCACAATGAACATGGTTCATTTCTAGATTTAACTGACAGCAAAATCCAATTACTGTCGTCATTTGTGAATTCGCTGGTGTGCCCGCAGGTTGGATGAATGACTGAATCCCTTCCCACAATCGGAGCAGGTGAACGGTCTCTCTCCCGTGTGAGTGCGCTGGTGTACGGTGAGGTGAGCTGATTCTCTGAACCTAGCCCCACAGTGAGAGCACCTGAACGGTCTCTCGTCAGTGTGAACACGTTGATGGGACATCAGATTGGTGGAACTTCTGAAGCACTTCCCACAGTCTGAGCATTTAAAAGGTCTCTCCTCAGTGTGTGCATGTTGATGGCGTATCAGTTCACTGGAACTTTTATAGCATTTCTCACAGTCCTGGCATTTAAAAGGTTTCTCCTCACTGTGAGTGCGCTGGTGTGCAGTGAGGGTAGACGATGTCTTGAACCTTTTCCCACAGTGAGAGCACCTGAACGGTCTCTCGTCAGTGTGAACACGTTGATGGCGCATCAGTTCCCCAGAACTTTTGTAGCATTTCCCACAGTCTGGACATTTAAATGGTCTCTCAGTGGTGTGAGCTTGCTGGTGTCTCAGCAGGATGGATGACTGATTGAATCCCTTCCCACATTGGGAGCAGATGAAAGGTCTCTCATTCGTGTGAACTCGCTGGTGTCTCAGCATCCTGGATGAGTGAGAGAACCCCTTCCCACAGTGGGAGCAGGTGAATGGCCTCTCCCCAGTGTGAGTGCGCTGGTGTACAGCGAGGTCACTCGATTGCCTGAACGCTGCCCCACAGTGAGAACACTTGAACGGTCTCTCATCAGTGTGAGTGCGCTGGTGTTTGCTGAGGGCGTAAGATGTCTTGAACCCACTCTCACAGCGAGAGCACCTGAACGGTCTCTCGTCAGTGTGAACACGTCGATGGGACATCAGTTCCCCAGAACTTTTATAGCACTTTCCGCACTCTGGACATTTAAAGGGTCTGTCGTCGGTGTGAACCCGCTGGTGTGCCAGCAGGTTAGATGACCTTGTGAATCCCTTTCCACACTCGGAGCAGGTGAATGGCTTCTTCCCAGAGTGAACTCGCTGGTGTCTCAGCAGGTTGGATGAGCGAGGGATTCTGTTCCCAAATTCAGAGCAGGTGAACAGCCTCTCCCCAGTGTGAACTCGCTGGTGTCTCAGCAGGTTGGCTGACTGAGTGAATCCCTTCCCACAGTCGGAGCAGGTGAACGGTTTCTCCCCAGTGTGAATGCGGCAATGCTTTTCAAGATGAGATGGAGATCGGAATCCCTTCCTACACACTCCACATTTCCACGGTTTCTTCCCAGTGTGACTGCGCTTGTGTATCAACAGGTCAGATGATCGTCTGAACCCTCGTCCACACACAGAACACGTGTTCAGTTTCTTCCCACTGGGAATGATTCCTTTACCTCCCATGTTCAAAATCCGATAATATTCCAGTCCCTATAAAATGGGCGACTCTGCCTGATCCTGATGTGATGTTTGGTTTCAGTTTCCCAACTGCAAATCTCCTCTTCTAATATCCTGTGGAATTGATTTAAAACAGAAAATACAGAGTGAGAGAACCCACAAAAACACAAAAGCAGGTTGTGAAATTGAGCTGAATGAATCTGGTCATTTGTGGGGCTGACACTGGGAAAAAGTGACCATGAAAACTGCTGGATTGTCAAAAAAAAAAACCAGCTGGTTCATAAATGTCTTTCAGGGAAGTAATTCTGCCACCCGGTCTTGGCCCACACAGGATTCTGGCCAATATGTGGGAGAAGAGGACAAGAGAGAGAAGGGGCCATGTGTACGAACCAAGGGGCAAAGGAGGATTTTATTTATCTCGAGAGAATTTTGACAAACCCTCAACCTGACCACCCAGTGGACCAGGGTATCAGGTGGATGTGAAAACCATCACCTCTAGGTTTTCTCCAACTCACACACCGTCCTGACTTCTGTGACATCCAGTACTAGATGAACAGATATTTCCTCCAAATAAATATTGGGAAGACCAAAGACATTATCATCAGTCCCCTCTACAAAGTCCACACCTTAACCAACGACTCAATTTCTCTCCCTGGTAACTGTCTGAGTCTGAACCAGACTGTTCAGTCATGGCAAAATATTTCGACCCAAACTGAGCTACCAGCTACATATCCACATGATCACTATCTCAGTCTCAGTTCATTTGCTGCTGAGATTGTCATCCATTCTTCTGATACTTCGGGACTTAACTCTCCTAATGACTTACAGCCGGTTCCACTATCGCTCAGTCAAGTAGAGAAATTCACAATATTCTCTCCTCTGGCTGTCTGGTCGAGGATAACCGCTCTTACTCCCTTTTGCACATATCCCCTGTTGCAGGGGCTGTTTAGCATAAGGCTAAATGACTGGCTTTGAAAGCAGACCAAGCAGGCCAGTAGCACGGTTCAATTCCCGCACCAGCCTCCCTGAACAGGTGCCGGAATGTGGTGACTAGGGGCTTTTCACAGTAACTTCATTTGAAGTTCATTTGAAGCCTATTCATGACAATAAGCGATTTTCATTTCATTTTCCCCGTAGTCATCAGCAGTCCCTCGATCTGAGGATGATGTCTACTCACGGTCTGTGTTTCTGCCATGGGTCTTCATGTGACTGCACAGACCTGCAGTTTTTTGGACACATGGGGCAGGACATCCGAAGAGGGAGTGGGAATCAGAGCAGGATTTGCTTCATGCTAAATTGACCCTTAGTGCCCAAAGGTAACGTGGGCCTACATAGAGTGGTCTTTCAGTTAGTTGATGCAGACTCTATGGGCCGAATAGCCTCCTGCTGTAGGGATTCTATGATGTGATTACAATGATCTCTCTTTCGCTTTGATATTATTACGCACCCCATTCAATGAAAACATTGCCCCGTACAAAGATGGCGACTGCATATGCGTCCTGCTCTAATTGCCCCTATGAAAGATGGCGGTCTTTAAAACGGGCCGGAGAGGACCAACTCGGTTCAAATGGGAGACTGGGAAGTCTTTTTCCGAAGTTTGTGCTTGCACAACATGTTTACAAAAATACTCCACACACCTGGCAGATCGATTGGTGCCTACTTTCCGCAATTTTCCGCTTACCGCTCGCGGACTGAAGAAACAACCGTCACCATTACCACATCACCAGAACCGGAACTGCACATGCGTCACTCACAGCCCGACCCCGCCCCCTCATTCTCTCCGATTGGTTGGAGGACCAGCCGCTCCCGCTCGGGCCTCAAGTCTCGCCCCATCTTCCTATTGGCCTAAAGGCGCTGTCAATCACTCCACAGACATTGTGATGTCCAGGGACAGACGCTTGTTTGTCTCATCTTCAGGCGGGAAGGAGGCGGATAAGCGGAGGCAGCGTTAGGGGTTGTGGGTGGGAGGGGAGGCTTCACACACACCCAGTGGGGGCCTCAACACCCCCAATAACAAACTAGCCGCACCGCCTCAACACCCACCACAACGGCAGCTGCCGCTTTCTCCCGGTGCCGGGCCCCAGTGGACAAATGTGGCTTCAGGAAGGAAATGCAGCAATGGATTTGATCAGGAGAAATGATCTTTAACTGACTTTACTGATCCTGGAGCAGGAGGAGAAAATGGGGAGGGATTTCTATCCTGCACTCACACTGTAATGTAAATGGTCGAATTAAAATTCAGTGAATAACCTGGAATTCAAAGCTCCACTTAGTATTAATGACCTTGAAACTATTGTGGTGAGTTTGTGGGAAAGGGGAAAGTGTGTGGGACTGTGATTTGCAGCTTCAGGAAACAAAATAAATAATTATTCCCCAGAAACTAGACTTATCTGTCCTGAATTTCTGTCCTGAATTTCTGACCTGATTTTGCAGGGTTACAAGGAGTGGATCGACAGACTGGAAACTCAAATCAATCATCACATCAAGATCTGACAGTCTGGAAGGACAAATGTTTGTTCTCTCTGTGGGAAAAGTTTTCAAACAGAAGTATGACTGGAAAAACACAAAGACACGCACACACCCGAGTGGGAGTATTTCAGTGAACTGACTGTGGAAAGAGCTTTAACCAGTTACACAGCCTGTAAAACACCACACCATTCACAGCGAGGAGAAACTGTACACGTGTTCTGAGTGTGGAAGAAGCTTCAACTGATTGTCCAAAATGGAGAGACACAATGATGCCGGCATCATTGAAAAACCGTGGAAATGTGAGGATTGTGGGTAGGGATTCAGTTACCCTTCTGAGCTGGAAACACATCAGCGCAGTCACACCGGGGAGAGACCATTCACCTGTTCCGAGTGTGGAAAGGGATTCACTCGACTAACACATCTGACTGCACACCAACTTGTTCACTGACATGAAACATTTCAAATGTTCCGATTGTGAGAAGAGCTTTAAAAACAAATTTAATCTTCTGACACACCAGCGAGTTCACACTGGGGAGAGGCCATTCACTTGCTCTGAATGTGGGAAGAGATTCACAGAGTCCGCCCAACTTACTTCACACCAACGTGTTCACTCTGACACGAGACTTTTTAAATGTTCCGCCTGTGAGAAGAGCTTTAAAGGCAAAATGGATCTGCTGATTCACCAGCGCAGTCACACTGGAGAGAGGCCGTTCACCTGCTCCGTGTGTGGGAAGAGATTCACTCAGCATTCCCTCCGGCTGAAACACCGGCACATTCACACCAGGGAGACATTATTCATCTGCTCTGTGTGTGGGAAAGGATTCACTCGTTCATTCACCCTGCAGAAACACCAATGAGTTCACAAGGGGTTGGATTCTGTTATTGCTGCTGTTAATCACATCCAGGACTGAGCCGTGCTCGTTCTGACAGTTGGAGTTTGTTTCAGTTGATGTTGATCATTCATAGAACATAGAACAGTACAGCACAGAACAGGCCCTTCGGCCCTCGATATTGTGCCGAGCAATGATCACCCTACTCAAACCCACGTATCCACCCTATACCCGTAACCCCCCCCCTTAACCTTACTTCTTTTTAGGACACTATGGGCAATTTAGCATGGCCAATCCACCTAACCCGCACATCTTTGGACTGTGGGAGGAAACCGGAGCACCCGGAGGAAACCCACGCACACACGGGGAGGACGTGCAGACTCCGCACAGACAGTGACCCAGCCGGGAACCGAACCTGGGACCCTGGAGCTATGAAGCATTTATGCTAACCACCATGCTACCGTGCTGCCCCTGTGACTTGGTCGAAGTTTAATATTATGGATATAGATTAATAAAATTAGCTTTGCGTTAACAACAGTGTTCAGTCCTTGATTTATCGAAAATAGGAGGAGACTGATTGATGTCTTGTTACCGACTGTTCCATTGTTGGGTCTTTTCTGATTTACTTTGGAAGATGTGGTAAAGGAAAGATTAAGACCAAAGAAAAAGATAAGAATATGGGAAATGATAAACCGACTGCGGCAGAAAGAGACAGAGAGAACACATTTAAAATTACATCAGATCAATGCTACGAAAATAAAAGCACAAAACTAAAGGCTCTGTATCAAAACACAAGTAGCATTTGAAACGCAACTGATGAATTGGGCAGCACCTATAGAAATAAGTAAGTACAATCTGATGGCCATTCAGAGACACAGATTGGGACCCGAATTGTTTTATATTCATTCATGGCATGCGAGTGTCGCTGGCCAGTCCAACATTTATTGCCCAGCCCAAATCTCGGAAAAGGTGGACGAGCGGCTCTGTTAGTTATTTCTTTTGCATTAGTAAATTATACACTTTAATCTCCGTTATTATACAGCTGGTAATCAAAGGGACAGAGACCGGTGATACATTATCTGCAAGTCTTGAAATTTCAGCAGAAAGAGAAGAATGGTCGTTAGCATCTGATTCCCATTCCAATCGCCATGAAGGTTCGAAATGTGCCTCTGCTCTGCATCATGATCTTCCCCACACCACCCAGCAGCTCTCGCCCCCTCAGTCCCAGTCGGAGGCATGAGAAACTGCCAAAAAGTGCACCGACCGCCATGCCAACTGCACAGCCCATCAGGAAGCCCATTCGAACACTTGTGAAGCAGCTGGCCTGTGACTGCCCATAACAATAACAACAATCCCATCCTCCCACCAACCCCCAAACACCAACCGTCATGTTAACATAAACAAATGACAAAAAAGGAATCAGGGATTACCCATAGCCATCTTTAATATACATAGCCCCCTCCCCGCCCAAATTAATGTTCGATGTTATCCAGTTCTTGAAACTGCATAATAAATAGTGCCCATGACTTGTAGAACCCCTCTGAGCTTCCCCTCAGTTCGACCTTAACCTTCTCAAGTATTCCAACAGGTCTCCACGCCAGGGCACAGGGTGGAGAGGCCGCTCTCCACCCCAGCAGGATCCACCTTCAGGCGATCAACGAGGCGAAGGTTATGATATCTGCCTCCGCACCCGTTTCCAACCCTGGCTGATCCGACACCCCGAATATGGCCTCCCGGGGACCCAGGTCCAGTTTCACGTGCACCACCTTGGAAATTACCCTAAAAACCTCCTTCCAGTACTCCTCCAGCTTTGGACAGGACCAAAACATCTGAAAGTGATTAGTGCGCCCCCCCCACTCCTCCCGCAATGCTCACACACATCTTCCACTCGTTCAAATAATCGGCTCATCCTTGCCCTCGTGAGGCGTGCTGAGAATTGACGGACCCACCTTGAGGTGATCAGCGTTGACCAGCAATCAGCCATCCGGTGACTTGGACAACGTCCGCCCTCCTCCGCAACTCCACATCGCCGGAACCTCAGTGCAAACTGGAAGTTCCAACTCTATCTCGAGGCCACCAACCTCGAGGGCCGCATCAGACGCCTGTGTGCAGGAGGGTTTCCTGACACAATATGTTGACAGGCCAACAAGAGGCGAGGCCACATTGGATTTGGTTTTGGGTAATGAACCAGGCCAGGTGTTAGATCTGGAGGTAGGTGAGCACTTTGGAAACAGTGACCACAATTCGGTGACCTTTACGTTAGTGATGGAAAGGGATAAGTATACCCCGCAGGGCAAGAGTTATAGCTGGGGGAAGGGCAATTATGATGCCATTAGACATGACTTAGGATGTGTTGGTTGGAGAAGTAGGCTGCAAGGGTTGGGCACACTGGATATGTGGAGCTTGTTCAAGGAACAGCTATTGCATGTTCTTGATAAGTACGTACCAGTCAGGCAGGGAGGAAGGGGTCGAGCGAGGGAACCGTGGTTTATCAAAGAAGTGGAATCTCTTGTTAAGAGGAAGAAGGAGGCCTATGTGAAGATGAGGCATGAAGTCTCAGTTGGGGCGCTTGATAGTTACAAGGAAGCGAGGAAGGATCTAAAGAGAGAGCTGAGACGAGCAAGGAGGGGACATGAGAAGTCTTTGGCAGGTAGGATCAAGGAAAACCCAAAAGCTTTCTATAGGTATGTCAGGAATAAAAGAATGACTAGGGTAAGAGTAGGGCCAGTCAAGGACAGTGGTGGGAAGTTGTGTGTGGAGGCTGAAGAGATAAGCGAGATACTAAATGAATACTTTTCGTCAGTATTCACTCAAGAAAAAGATAATATTGTGGAGGAGAATGCTGAGACCCAGGCTATTAGAATAGATGGCTTTGAGGTGCGTAGGGAAGAATTGTTGGCAATTCTGGACAAGGTGAAAATAGATAAGTCCCCGGGGCCGGATGGGATTTATCCTAGGATTCTCTGGGAAGCCAGGGAAGAGATTGCTGAGCCTTTGGCTTTGATTTTTAGGTCATCATTGGCTACAGGAATAGTGCCAGAGGACTGGAGGATAGCAAATGTGGTCCCTTTGTTCAAGAAGGGGAGTAGAGATAACCCCGGTAACTATAGGCCGGTGAGCCTAACGTCTGTGGTGGGTAAGGTCTTGGAGAGGATTATAAAAGATACGATTTATAATCATCTAGATAGGAATAATATGATTAGGGATAGTCAGCATGGTTTTGTGAAGGGTAGATCATGCCTCACAACCTTATCGAGTTCTTTGAGAAGGTGACTGAACAGGTCGACGAGGGTAAAGCAGTTGATTTGGTGTATATGGATTTCAGTAAAGCGTTTGATAAGGTTCCCCACGGTCGGCTATTGCAGAAAATACGGAGGCTGGGGATTGAGGGTGATTTAGAGATGTGGATCAGAAATTGGCTAGTTGAAAGAAGACAGAGAGTGGTACATAGAACATAGAACAGTACAGCACAGAACAGGCCCTTCGGCCCTCAATGTTGTGCCGAGCAATGATCACCCTACTTAAACCCACGTAACCCGTAACCCGTAACCCAACAATCCCCCCATTAACCTTACACTACGGGCAATTTAGCATGGCCAATCCACCTAACCAGCACATCTTTGGACTGTGGGAGGAAACCGGAGCACCCGGAGGAAACCCACGCACACACGGGGAGGACATGCAGACTCCACACAGACAGTGACCCAGCCGGGAATCGAACCTGGGACCCTGGAGCTGTGAAGCATTGATGCTAACCACCATGCTACCGTGAGGCCCCTAATGGTAGTTGATGGGAAATGTTCAGAATGGAGTTCAGTTACGAGTGGCGTACCACAAGGATCTGTTCTGGGGCCGTTGCTGTTTGTCATTTTTATAAATGACCTAGAGGAGGGCGCAGAAGGATGGGTGAGTAAATTTGCAGACGACACTAAAGTCGGTGGAGTTGTAGACAGTGCAGAAGGATGTTGCAGGTTACAGAGGGACATAGATAAGCTGCAGAGCTGGGCTGAGAGGTGGCAAATGGAGTTTAATGTGGAGAAGTGTGAGGTGATTCACTTTGGAAAGAATAACAGAAATGCGGAATATTTGGCTAATGGTAAAATTCTTGGTAGTGTGGATGAGCAGAGGGATCTCGGTGTCCATGTACATAGATCACTGAAAGTTGCCACCCAGGTTGATAGGGTTGTGAAGAAGGCCTATGGTGTGTTGGCCTTTATTGGTAGAGGGATTGAGTTCCGGAGCCATGAGGCCATGTTGCAGTTGTACAAAACTCTAGTACGGCCGCATTTGGAGTATTGCGTACAGTTCTGGTCGCCTCATTATAGGAAGGACGTGGAAGCTTTGGAACGGGTGCAGAGGAGATTTACCAGGATGTTGCCTGGTATGGAGGGAAAATCTTATGAGGAAAGGCTGATGGACTTGAGGTTGTTTTCGTTAGAGAGAAGAAGGTTAAGAGGTGACTTAATAGAGGCATACAAAATGATCAGAGGGTTAGGTAGGGTGGACAGCGAGAGCCTTCTTCCGCGGATGGGGATGGCTAGCACGAGGGGACATAGCCTTAAATTGAGGGGTAATAGATATAGGACAGAGGTCAGAGGTGGGTTTTTTACGCAAAGAGTGGTGAGGCCGTGGAATGCCCTACCTGCAACAGTAGTGAACTCGCCAACATTGAGGGCATTTAAAAGTTTATTGGATAAGCATATGGATGATAAGGGCATAGTGTAGGTTAGATGGCCTTTAGTTTTTTTTTCCATGTCGGTGCAACATCGAGGGCCGAAGGGCCTGTACTGCGCTGTATCGTTCTATTCCTCTTCACAGCCGGGGAAAATGCCATCCACATCTACAACACCGTTACATTTGCTGAAGGTGAAGACAAGACGAAATCTAAAACAGTCCTGCTGAAGTTCGACAGCCTCTGCAACATTGAGATGAATGAGTGCTTTGAACGGTACGTTTTCCAGCAGAGGCTTCAGGGTAAGGATGAACTTTTCAATACTTTTTTTTTATAAATTTAGATTACCCAATTATTTTTTCCAATTAAGGGGCAATTTAGCGTGGCCAATCCACCTACTCTGCACATTTTTGGGTTGTGGGGGCGAAACCCACGCAGACACGGGGAGAATGTGCAAACTCCACACAGACAGTGACCCAGAGCCGGGATCGAACCTGGGACCCTCAGCGCCGTGAGGCGGTTGTGCTAACCACTAGGCCACCGTGCTGCCCTTTTCAATACTTTTTGACACATCTCCACATCCTCACGCAGACATGTGACTGTGACTTGACAATTGATTCCATGATCTGGGATCAGATCGTTTTCGGGGTCCAGTCCGATTCCCTTTGCAGCAGCTCCTGAAAGTCAAGCAGTTCACCCTCACCATCGCTATTGAAACATGCGTTCTCCACGAGCATGATAACAACCGGTACTCCCACACCAGGGCGGCAGAAATGGCAAAGCTAAACCCCCAGGAGGCAGAATGGGTGCAGGCCATCACACAAATGCAGGGCCTGAGTCTTGATGAGAGTGGCCATTTTGCGCGCTTTTCCAGGCTCTAGCGCATAT